>NC_046378.1:12699868-12918100 GCF_011125445.2 Fundulus heteroclitus | reverse complement strand
GTTCCCAACCTTTCACTTCAGGCGGTACAAAGCAGATTTTCTGATGCTGGGGATTTCACTAGAGCTCTTGCTTAGATTGAAGATAGAAGATTGAAGATAGAAGACAGTGGCTCTGCTATAAAAATCTTCAGCAATTTGAAAGATTATCCAATTTTTCTGGGCCTGCTCCTTTTCTGGTGTCTACACTTTTTAATGCTTTGAGAACCTCAGCTGTGCACATAGGAGCAAAGTTAACAGTGAATAAATTAGCAATATTGTTCAGTAGAGTTTCAGGATTTATAACAAGTCCAACTGTATTTAAATTTAACTAATCCAATAGAGAGTCAACTGCTCAGAGTAATTTAACATAGTACATTTATCTATCTGACATGATTTTACAGTATTTTAATAAAGTCAGTTATTGATAGTTGATTTGATCTTTAAAATTTGTTTGGATCGTTAAGATTTTTTTATCATTTAAGAAAGGAAAAACTCTGACTCTTTATTTATTGTTTAGGTGCATTTATTTCATAACTGCCTAAAAACAGCCAGTCACCTTCAGTATTATATGTTCTTTACCTGGCCCAGGCTGCATGTCTTTGTTTAGGTTGAGCCCCAACTTAAACAAAGTTGGGGCTCAACTTGGGGGGGAGAACAAGGGGTTATTTTGCTCCTTCACCCTAAATTTACACAAATGTGCATGTTTCTTTGTTAGTCTTGAACAAGGGGTTATTTTGCTCCTTCATCCTAAATTTACGCAAATGTGCATGTTTCTTTGTTAGTCTTGAGAAATCGTTATAAATTCCATTGAAAATGAGGCAAGTTGTGGACAAAAGCTGGTTCATATTAGTGTTTGACATTTCTTTCAATCAGGGTTTGTGGCTTCAGTTTAGAGGAATTAGATTTCTAAACTGTATGTATTACACTGTAATCATTGAAGTAATTTACAAAGACACATGCCCTTGTACTTATGGAGCATTTGTCAAATTAGGTGAAGTCGAGATATTTTAGAGGATATTCGTCATAGGGTCGGATGGTGTAATCAACTTTCAATCAATTAATTGAGTACATTTAAGAAATCACAGATTTTAGACTGTCTTATGATGCCATCAGCCATTCTAAATTTAAATTCCCAAGCAAAACAAATACATATTTTTTAGTCTGAATGTGTCTTTTCTGTCTATTATTTACATTGGACACCAATCCACCATCCTTTGCCAAAGCAAGTTGTATAACAGAAGTTCACCTTAATAACAGAAGTTAAACCTATTTCAGTATGTCTACCTTGTATCCCCAACTTAAAAAAGAAGTCATTAACATTTAACAGATTTTTTTACACAACCTCCTTGAACTCTTTCTAACATAGTGACTAATCTGTGAGACACACAAGGAGCAATGATCTCTATGGAGCATATGTCTCTTCCTTACCCCCCTAAACTTCAGGTAGACAAATCAATCATAGGTCTTAAAAGTATAACTGACTCTCAATTCTGTGTTTGCAGAAGTGGCTTTACATAGCCTTGATCAATCCTTTCTCTTTATCTAGATAGATTTTTATAGTGTGGTAGTGCTAGTGTGCTTTAAACTTTGTTTTGTCCCTGTATAACCGGAACAAAAAAGTAAGAAGAAATAGTTCACCTGACAGTCTAACAGACTTATTTTTAAACACGCCTTAAAGGAAAAATAAGCAAAATGTCACTCTTTAGAAAGAACTGAAAAATGTGAACATCTAAAGGTAGATTTTTAGATGGAATACGGTATGAAATTTATGTGGATTTATGTGGATGTAAAATTATACAGACTAAGGGCTATAAATTGCCTTAACATAGATGAGCAATATGTTAGCTATGTATACTGTTTCCATAATGGAATACATTATTCCTTTATGTGGATGATAATATGTTTGTCATATATGTGACAGGCCACAGCAAAGCCAAGAACAAGCTTCCCTGAGGCGGTTTTCAGTTATTTACAGATTCTGAAAGAGTGGACTCTAAGCTGTCCAATGATGTCAAACCTGTTAAAATCAACAAATAATTGAAGAATATATGACCATACTCTGCAAAGAAGATTAGTGAGAAATCAGGCCTCAAAGTTTCTTTAGAATCACCCCCAGCCAGGGGGGTGGTAACAAAAGCTGTTGATTTGAATTACTTTACATATCTTTCTGCAACACCTCCCAGCCCTTCAATGCCTGTCAGTAGAGGGTCCAGATTAACAATTTTAGAAAATTGGTAAATGTCAAACAGTTTAAGTTTTTTTTTTTTTTTATCTCTGCATCGTTTGTGTCTGCAAGTTGTGTCATGCAAAATGGTGTTGTTGCTTTTTTATTGCTTGCTCTATTTTTAAAAGGAACTTTCAAAAAGCGTTTTATGGGCCTTTGTTAAAATAACATTTGTCATTACGCTACAAAATAATCCCATGGAGCAATCTTTCAGGTATAGCAGCAATCAATAATTTCTAGTCGAAGGACCACAGCTTAGGGGTTAGTAATGTATGTGTCTGCTGATTATGCAGGTATGAATAGAGACGTTCACATCTCTACACCATCTCTCGCCCACTGAATGCTGGAGATAGGCAACAGCACCCCTTTCGACCCTAACAGGGATAAGCGTGATGGAAAATGGATGGATGGATGTATCTCAGGGTAACTAAGGCATCAGCTTGTATGACAAAAGTATCACCATTTTATTTTTTCACTGCGGAGATCTGGTGGTGGTCCAGAGAGAGTGACCCCTCTTAAGCCCCAGTTCTGTCTCGTAATGGCCGTGCACCGCACGGCTCCGCTCTTTTTTGAGTGTTTAAGGAGCAGACTTTCTTTTTTGCGGCTTTGCTGAAGAGCTGGGTCAAACCGTGCTGGTTCCAGAGGAGTTTTGAGTTAACAACCCTTTTTCAGTGATTGGCTATGGGGTGAGGTGAAATGAGAAGGTTTGCTATGAGGAAGTCCTGAAAAACTGAATAGCAATGGTCATACTGTGCACATACTGTGAGCTTGGTGGACTCTGCGCTGACTCTCCACGGATGTTTTACCCTTCATAATTGAGCATACGATTGCCTACATTTCACGTGGCGATTTCCTACAATTCCCACAATTTCTGCCAGGGGGCGAAGCGGTGCAACGGATGGTACAATGTGCAATTAGCTAGCTGAGCACCTAGAGACGTTTCTTTTCCAGCAGGCTCCCACTGCACACCTGTTAGTGAGAACAGAGAGGGACTGTGATGGCGCGCATCCTTGTGACCGCCTGCTTGTAGCAGTTCCGTGTATCAAGCTCGGTGTCACATATAAAACAGTTTGATGTAAAGACTTCTAGCCTCTGAGAAGTTTATAGTGTGACACATACCTGAATGCGCGGAGTCCACGCAGAGTCTGCCTTGACTACGCCTCGAGTACATGTGGACCTCTGCGAAGTGAACTACGCCCAAGTATGTGGGGCCTTTACATGAATGCACTTCTCATTTAGACATTACAGTCAGGCAGTCTTGTAGACAGCTCAGGGGTCTGGTCGGGTAGTGACACAGTATACCATAACTCTCCAAATATCCATTGAGTGGAGTGGCTTTGTTGCTTACAAAAGTCGTACCTACACATTTTAACAGATTTTTGAACGCATTGTACCACATGGAATCAGTCAGTAAGCAAAACTTTAATCATACATAAGGTGCATCATAAATGTTTGAGGAACATTTAAGTCCACCTTATAGTCCAAAAAATACAGTACCACTGTGCCCCTGGCAAAATAGCAATGTTCTTTGGGAGCTCTGCCTGCTCCCATGGCTCTGAGGCTTTATCTGGCGAAACATCTGAAGCTCGCTCTCCTGGTTCAGCCAGTGATTAAGCCCGAAAATCAAACCACTAAAAATAATTTCACTGTGGTTAAACATCAGTTGTATTAACGTGTTCTCATATTAACGAGGGAAATGATCTCCAATTTTAACTTAGTGGACAAAAACAGCCAGAGAGAGCAACGGTATGGTTTGACATTTGTGGCCGCTATTCTGAGCTCAGAAACAGGAGAAGCCCTGGAAGCTTCCTCGGCTGAGAGGTCCGACAGTTATAAGCTAAAGAACTCCGCCTCTCCACATCTGTCTCTCTCCCAATAAACAGTGAAGTAGACATAGAGGCTCTCACACAGTAACAAAGAACAGAAGAGAGAAGCTCTGCCGTATTTTATTATTAGATGTGTGGTCCAGATATTTATCCTTACAATATCTAAGACAATCTTGCATACAGTTAGTGAAACATTATTTGTATTTTTTCCTTTTATTTCTAATTACATATATGTTTTATGATTTACCATTTCTCACAGATTTCTTTATCTCGCAGATAAAGATATATGATATGGGGAGGCTAAAGCAACGCCCAGGATGCATTTCCCTCTTTAAGGCCTTTCTAGGCCGGTCGAATCACAAGGATGATTTTATCCAGTATAACAAAAAGTGTTTCTGAACAGAATTACCCAGTATAGCTTTAACAGCTGTCTGAAATATGAGGAAGGTGACAGTCCACTGGCACTGAAAATGAGAGAGAAATGTAGAGAAGACTTTGAAAAGAGATACGATGAGCACAAGATGGCACTGATTATCTGCACCTACCTAGACCCCAGATTTAAAAGCACATTTGTTACAACAGAAGAAGTTGTTAAAGAAAAACTGCTCCTAAAAGCTCATAGAGTTCTGCTTCTAGAGGAGCACTGTAAAATGAAGACTCAGGCTCGAGCACCAACCAGCGACTGCTGTAGAAATAAAGCGATTTAACAAGCCTGCTCTGCACCATCACCTTCAAAAAGAGAGGGGAAGACAGTTCAACAAGACAAGGTCATCCACACTGACAACACCTAAAGACAAACTAAACCGTGAGATGAACAGTTGAGGTGTAAGTGCTGCACAGGACCCCCTGGCCTGTTGGGGTCAACATGAGGCTGATCGTTCCATCCTGGCTCAGTTTGCACAATATACAGTATGTGCATTCCAGCATCAAGCTGTGCATCAAAACATGTCTGCAGCACATATGGAAATATCTATAGTCCAGGGCATTTTGGATTGAGCAAGGAACACCTAGACATGTTTGTTTTCTTGGCCAAGAATCCCAGTAAAACAAAAAGCATGAATCAGAGTCAAGAATCAGCCCCCCAGTAGTAAGCAAAAAAGAGTGGGGAAAATGTGCATAATTTTGCTGCTACAGTTGCTGCTAGCTTATTTTAGTTTCAAATAATTGTATTTGTTCTCATTGTTTTAACTAAATACTTTTCATTTATTCACACTGTTCTAAAAGTTTTGAGTACAATAAGAAAAGACTAATATTTTTAAATTATTTTTCACGGTTTTAAAAATGTTTTGAGTGCAATAAGAAAATATTAGTGTTTTGAATAAT
Organism: Fundulus heteroclitus; assembly: GCF_011125445.2. Lineage (NCBI taxonomy): Eukaryota > Metazoa > Chordata > Actinopteri > Cyprinodontiformes > Fundulidae > Fundulus > Fundulus heteroclitus. The sequence goes on along the minus strand of NC_046378.1, from coordinate 12,912,748 downwards.
TTTAATTTTATTTCAAAATTGTGTGCTTTGGAAAAGCTTGTCTTTTTGGTATTTTATTTTATTTACTGATTGATGTTATTGTTCTGAGATTTTTTGAATTAAAATGAAGTCATGATATTGTACAGAAGCGTATTGCTGTCACTAGAGAAAATAAATTTTTGCTACTTAGATTGTATTGTATAAGCATGATAATTATATTGTACAAACCTGATAGTATATTGTATGAACGTGATAATTATATTGTATAAACGTGATATTATATTGTATAAACGTGATATTATATTGCATAAACGTGATAATTATATTGTATAAACGTGTTAAATATATTGTATAAACGTGATAACAGATGTTGGCGCTAGTATGCTTTTAGTCTGACTCACTAAAAGCAAAAGAAAAAGTTGGCATGCCTAGTAAATTTTTGCTTGATGTGGAGAGGAGGACAGACCATTGCTGCGTGTTATTCCTGCGAAACCGCAACGTACCAGAGGAGTGTCTCTCACACATGGAAGAACGCGTAATGTATTTGCTGGCCACTCATATTTCAGATATATTACCTGTCCAGGGTGAACCACACCTCTCGCCCATTGACAGCAGGAGATGGGCACAAGCATCCCTCGCCTTCCCAAATGGGACAAGCGTGTAGGAAAATTGATTGATGGTTATAAATTAGTACAAAAAGCATGAAGCTAGTTCTTTTGTTTCTGTTTGCCGACTTTAGCCTGATATTTTAGCCTACATATAAGTTGGAGATAAACTAAACTAGTCGTATGCTGGTGAAGATTCTCAGTCATCCAGGTCATGGTCATTCCAAACAAAGTAAAAAACAAAGCAACTGGACTTGTTTTCTGTAGTTGAAGACATTTGGCTTCCTCTCCATGAAGCTTTCTCAATTCAAAAAGTCTGGAGTAATGATGAGTACAAAACTATATACCACTGCCCAAACAAGGGCCTTATAATGGCTTAGACAACATGCAAATTCAACAGAAACAGGTCCACCCCTTAGTAATGGGCGGTTGTTAAAGCCATTAAACTAGCACATTGAACCGAAACTGGTCCACTCCTCTGTAACGGGGAGTCGTTAGGGTTGTTATTGGCCTGGCTTGCAGGAACAATGTTTTGATCACCCGAATGAGGGTGAGAGTTAAGATGATTATTGGGTGGAATTAACCCTATAGCTGAGTTGTAAGTTTTTGAGAGTTGGATAAGGCCTCTTCTTCTGTTTAAGGTTGTTTTTTCTCTCTTAACCTAGATGGCTTCCTTCACACCCCTTTCAAACCATCTGTCTTCTTTGTCCAAGATGTGAACATTTTGGTCCTCAAAAGAGTGTCCTTTGTCATTTAGGTGTAGGTAAACAGCAGAGTCTTGTCCTGAGGAGGTGGCTCTTTGTGATGAGCCATGCGTCTGTGGAGAGGTTGTTTGGTTTCTCCAATATAAAGATCAGAACATTCCTTACTGCGCTGAACTGCATACACCACTCCGCTCATCTTAGGTTTGGGGGTTTTGTTCTTGGGATGCACCAGCCTCTGTCTGAGGGTCCTGTTTGGTTTGAAATGTACTGGGATTTTGTGTTTGGAGAAAATCCCCTTGAGTTTTTCAAAGACTCCAGCAACATATGGGATGACGATGTTTTTTCGTTTATTCTTCTCACCATTATGTTCTGCAGCGGGTCTTTTATATTTTCTTGCTGATTTGACAAAAGCCTAGTTAGGGTACCCACAGGTTTGGAGGGCATCTTTGATGTGTTTCTGTTCCTTGTGCTTCCCTTCTGTTTTAGTTGGGACATGCTCAGCCCGGTGTTGTAAGGTTCTGATGACCGAAAGTTTGTGCTCCAGTGGGTGGTGTGAGTCAAAAAGAAGATATTGGTCTGTGTGTGTGGGTTTCCTATATACTTCAATGTTGAGGTTTCCATCTCCTTCCATGTTCACCAAACAGTCAAGAAAAGGTAGCTTGTTGTCGTTGGCATCCTCTCTGGTAAACTTGATGTTGTTGTCCACCGAGTTGATGTGTCTTGTGAAAGCTTCCACTTCTTTTAACTGGATTTTGACAAGGGTGTCATCCACATATCTAAACCAGAGGCTTGGTGGTGTTCCTCTGAAGGTTCCCAAAGCTCTCTTTTCCATTTCTTCCATGTAAAGATTGGCTACAATTGGTGACACTGGAGATCCAATGGCACAACCTTGCTTCTGTCTGTAAAAATGATCACTGAACTTGAAATAAGTTGCAGAAAGACAAAGGTCCAGTAGGGTACAGATCTGGTCCGGAGTGAAATTAGTTCTGCTATTTAGGTCACTGTCTTGTTGAAGACGTTTCCTGGCTGTTTCTACTTCCTCTGATGTACTGTAGGTATGAAAACAACAGCTACTCTATTCAGCGCCAAACCACCTCCCTCCAATCTCACAACACAGGAAAGGAAAGCAATAACATTGCTTAGCCAAGACCAAAGCATCACCATATTACCAGCAGACAAAGGAAAATGCACCGTGGTCCTCAACACTTCAGATAACCAGGACAAAATTCACACTCTACTGGGTGACACCAACACATATAAGTCTTTGAAAAGGGATCCAACCAACTCCTACAAAAAGAAAGTCACTGACCACCTACAACAACTAGAAAAAGACAAGGTAATTAACCGCTCAATTTATTATAGATTATATCCAGGGGAGGACATTCCATGCTTATATGGACTCCCAAAAATTCACAAGGAAGGAACACCACTCAGACCCATTGTCAGCAGCATTAATTTAGTAACATATAACATTGCTAAACAGCTTGCTAGTATTTTAGCCCCCCTGGTGGGTAACACTAACCTGACTCTAGCCATATGGATTTTGCTCCGCCTAGCTCCACTTACATTCATCTCGGACATCTCCATAGGAATTGCCTTTTTTGAAGGCTGGGCCTTATCAAAAATCCTTGCATATGATTGGATAAGTCTGTCATCTTTATTGATGTGCTATTTCAACCACTCACACCGAAGCTAACCCGTGACGCTGTGAGAGCGACGCAGGAAAAAACAAAACTTTTTTTATGTGTTTGCGGCTCTAGTGGCATGCATTTTATTGACAGTGAGCTGACAGAAAGAGGGGGGAGGACAGGCGGCAAAGCACCGCGGGTCGGAGTCGATCCCGGGCCGACCGTGTCGAGGACTAAAGGCCTCCTAACATGGTTCACGCTAACCGCTCCGCCACGGGCACGCCCTGGAAAACAAAACTTGCCAAATCCGGTCGGGAGAAGAGCGAAAACATCGTTTCCACCAACAAAAGCCTTCAGAGCCGTTCTCTGATGTTCTTTTAATGAAACAATATTAGGTAGATTGGACAACACGGAAGAAATAGCAGCATCAACGTTAACGCTTGCTTCCTCGATGCGAGCTGCCATTGCTATCTGAATCAAAACAGTCTCACGTCACGGTCGCTTCTCCACTACGTCACATCTATGAAACTCCAGCCCTGCGTCCTGATTGGCTAGACAATAAAATTGGTTGTAGAAATCACTCTCTATGGGAGAGGTCCCAGATGGATGTAAGTGGAGCTAGGCGGAGCGAAATCCATATGTCTAGAGTCAGGTTAGGGGAACACACCACATCACATACAAAACTCCAAGGATTTTGCTAACAAAGTCAAACACTTAAAGAACCAGGGGAAACTCTGGTGTCTTTCGATGTCACTTCACTGTTCACTTGCATACCTACATCAGAGGCAGTAGAAACAGTCAGGAAACGTCTTCAACAAGACAGTGACCTAAATAGCAGAACTAATTTCACTCTGGACCAGATCTGTACCCTACTGGACCTTTGTCTTTCTACGACTTATTTCAAGTTCAGTGATTATTTTTACAGACTGAAGCATGTTGTGCCATGGGATGCAAGTAGCTGCATAAGTAGCCATCTGCTCTCTTCAAGCATGGAGCTTGTTGGCCGACACACATATAAAAATCCTGTGCGGAGCCACGCAAAGGCGGTATACAAATGAGCCGCGGCTTTCTCCACTCCAGCATGCAGATACTGGTCGGTGGGATTTTAAACTGAAAACACCCTAAGTCTTAAACACAAAGTTTACCATTTTAAAACCTTTGAAATTGTCATTTAAAGCGTTGAGGTGTTTCTTTATAACTTTAACAAGCATATTTTGCAATAAAATGAAAATCACATTTTTCTTAGAAATGTAAGGTTTTTCACGCTTTTCTACAGAGCCCGGGAGAGCTCACTTTAAGTAATATTTTTTTTCAGGTCATGACAATTTGTGAGCATGTTTCCTTTAATTGAGCCCTCAAATTAATAAAACGTGAGCACGTTTTCATTTAATTGAGCACTCGAATTAATAAAACGTGAGCACGTTTTCTTTTAATTGAGTCCTAGAATTAATAAAACGTGAGCACGTTTTTCTTAAATTGAGCCCTCGAATTAATAAAACATGATCCCGTTGTAGGCCTAAATCTCGCTCACATTTAGTCATTTCTGACATGCTCTCTGCTGCCTGTCGCAACTTCGTGTTACTCAAGCTGTTGAGATTGGGCTATTGTCTGTAACATTACAGTTCAATATTGGTAAGTGATGACTACCGTGGTTAATTAAAGCCTTTTTAGTTTTCACCATTAGGTGATGACTATAGCGAACTTCTACTCTTTGTAGCAGGGTCACCTGCGGTGTCCCGCCAGCTATGGAGCCGACTGCTGATAGCCTGAGGGACTTCTTGAAAGATAGAGGTGTCAGCGAAGGGTTTATTCAGAAACTCGAAAACGAAAAGGTAGGCTATGTGATGTGGGCTGCAAGAACATGTTTAACTTAATTAACGTTATTTGTATTCGAGTAACAGGTGGTCTGACTGACTGGGTTAGAAATAGGCTAACCCTGCTAATGTGTTTTGTTGATGTCATGTAATTTGTGGTGTTAATGTAGATCAATGCAACATGTTTATGCCATTACAGTAGCCTATGATAGCCTATTTTAGTGCATGAACCTCATCCAAAGCCATGCAGAGAGGGTTAAAACGGGTATTCTTTGGAGTAGCCTAGGTCTGTTGTGTTGGACTGTTAGGTCTTGGCCTAGCCTAGCCTACAGGGAGGGAATGTAATCTCATCACCACCTACTGGTAGCGGAGTGGATGGGATTTTTTTTTTTTTTTTTATAAAAACTATATCTCGGTGCACATGGGGATCTAATTTAGTGCCTTCCATATGTTCACCACTGGAGTCACCTCTTTTGCTTCTAGTGGTTATACCTTATTTTTAGGATCAGTTGAATTGTTTTGCGTTTTTGTCTTAACATGGTGAACTACAGTTGCATGTGATGTCACAGGTTTGGGCGCTTATCTGGCATATTTTTGTAATAACGGAGCATGATGTAAACCGCGTGGTGATTACCTTTATGTCTGGATAACTGGTGTTTTGCTTCAACTCAGTAATTGTCAATGCTAACCAGGCTAATAAACAAATCATGCTACTTTAAGTATCGTCACGCGACTTTTTTTGTGGTCCGTTTATGAAACAAAAGGAGCAATTTCAATTTTTTAAATAAAGGAAAAATAGGGCCTGACATTTTCACAGTTAGAAGATTATTACTGTATACACATTGAAAAATATTTTTGGTGGATAACTCGCTGATTTGGCTTCACGTAACTTGAGCTGCTCTTCGATAGGAACGCAACCACTTGGGGAGCTGGTTTTCACTTTCCCTCCCTATTCATGGCTTGTCAGAACAAAACGTGGACTACATGGAAACAGATGTTGAGCTGTTGAACTGAGCACTAAAACGAGTTGGAAACTTGGATAGGCCCTCTCTCTCTTTAGCCCAGATGAGTCCATGATTTCCAAAAAGAATGGCAAATTTTGATTGTTCTAACCACAGAACATTTTTCCACATTACCTCAGTCCATTTTAAGCAAGCTCAGGCCTAGATAAGATTGTGGTATTTCTGGATAAGGTCGAAATATAATTTTGGCTGTTGCATTGCACTAGCATTTCTAAATTGAGTATCAAACTGTGCTCATTGACAATGGTTATCCGAAGCTTTCCTGAGCCCATACAATATTTTCTTTACAGAAACATATCAGGTTTTAATGCAGTGCCATCTGAGGTTCAAAAGACCACATCCATCAGATATTGGTTTCCAGCTCTATCCCTTGTTTGCATAGATTTCTCTGGATTCTCTGAATATTTTAATGGTATTATGTACTGTAGATCAGTGGTTCTCAAACTTTTCACAATGAGTACCACCTCAGAAAACAATTAGCTCTCCAAGTACCACCATTATTATACAGTAGCGTAGACCAAATAAACTACATATTTTAGATTGTATATACTGTTTTCCATAATTCCCCCCCCCCCCCAAGAAAGACAAATTAGACTTCAGTGATCAATGATTTTTTTATTGTATATATTTTGATATAAATTTTAAATTATTATTTCATCTTTATGGAGAAAAAAAGATCTCAGAGACTCCCGGAGTACCACCAGCGAAAGTCCGCGTACCACCAGTGGTACTCGTACCACAGTTTGAGAACCACTGCTGTAGATGATGAACTCCCTACATACTTTCATACTTTCAATTTCATGTTAAGAAGCATTAAACTGACAGTTTCATTATTTGTCCACACAGGTTTAGGTGATGAATACCCTTACGTCTTTACTTCTAAGAGACTCTGCCTCTCTGGGATGCTCTTTTTCATACCTGTTCATGTTGCCATTGCCCTAATTAGTTGTGAAATATTCCTCCTTATGTTTTCTTTATCATTACACAACTTTTTCAGCATTTGATTAGCCCCATCCCAACTTTTTTGGAAACGTGTTGCTGGTATCAAATTCAAAATGAGCATATATTTTCCATGAAATAGTCAAATTTGTCATTTTCAACATGTCTGTGCCCCTTTTGCAGCTAAATATGACCTTATGAGATTTGCAGAATATTACATTTTGTTTCTATTCGCATTTCGCAACGCCCCAATTTTTTACTGATTTGGAGTTGTAGGCTATAGCCTGAAAACGGGACTGCTTGTTTTGTCCGGTCAGCTGTGCTCATAACCAAAATGTTGAACTAGTATCTGAAGCTATCATTTATTAGTTAATATTCAATGCTAACATTATTCTTCCATGTTCTGTTCTTTCTCCTAAATCAGGGGACCGAATAGCTGTGGTGGCCTTTTGTAGGCGATCCAGCACAGCCAGTAATTCAAGAAGAGAACATATACTGACTCGACTGCGCCGAAGACTATCAGCTACACCAGGTGTGAAGCCTTCAAAAAATCAAACTTGGATTGGGAATAAGAGTGCAGAAAAAAGAGAGAGGCGGATTGAATTCGGATGGATGGATTTTATCTAAGCAACAGCAGTACAAGCAGGTGAAGGCCATTAAAGGTGGAGGAACCAGACATTTGACCATTGATAAAAACCTAACAGTGGAGGAAGTAAGGGTCATGGCAGAAAATGTTTTTTTTCCAGATGGGGCATCAAAGAACAAAAACCTCTCATGTTACCATTCTGAAATTCAGTCTTCACAGATTTAAGTGTAGATATCAAGCACTATTGAGCAACTGTACAACCTCAGTCGTGTTCGAATACTACGACTGTATCTCTGCACCAAGTTAAGGGTTGTAGAGATAGAGGAGGACATCCATCCCAAAACCCACCAGAGCTCAACTTCAGTTGCAGATGTTGCAGAAAGTTCTTTTGAAGTCAGGCAGTACTTACCAGAACCAGATAATGACTATGTTGTCAACATTGAGATTCCCACAGACAATAACATGGACGACACAGAGGTTTGGACTGGCCAGTACACATTGGCAGGAAATGAAGCTTCCCCTGTTACAGTGTCTCTTGTTCTAGATAATATTACCCCTGCTGATTCATCTCCATTGGCACAGCCTGTCAGTGATCCTGCACCCCCTCTAAGCCAACCATTAGGGGTGGGACCCACAGTTACAGGAATAGGCCTACTGCACACTATCTCTTCAACAGCCAGTGAATCCTTGCCATGTAATTCTATGTATTCCTCAGTTGTTGACCTGACCACTACTGAATCTCCTCCCCAAGACTCTTGGATGTTGCAGACTCTTTCCCTGAGTCAGACAGTGACCATGCGCCCAGTGTCACGTTAATCATACGTAGAGGACACTGTCTAGCTGATCTTATCAAGGCATTTAAAGATCCTCATGTTTTAGAGTCAGAGATCTACATTAAGATGCGATTGCCTAATGGCCAGCTTGAAGAGGGAGAAGGAATAGGATTGTTCCGTGATTGCATCACAGAATTCTGGACAGAGTTCTATGAGAGATACACAATGGGCCGTGATGCCAATGTGACTTTTATCAGGCACGATTTTCAAATTGAAGAATGGAAGGCTGTTGCTAGAGTGCTTGTTTTGGGATGGAAACGTGCTGGGTACTTCCCAGTGCAGCTAGCAGCCCCATTCTTGGAGGAGGTGCTGTATGGGTCTGCAGTTAGCAGCTGCAAGGATGGATTTCTACAGTATGTGTCAGATCAGGAGAGACATATTCTTCTCAGGGCCTTGGATGACATTGATTCAGTCGAAATGGAGACTCTGCTTGATCTCCTTGATGTCCATGAGTTTCACCAGGTGCCAAATAAAGATAATCTCGTCCCATTACTCTCACAAATGGGTCATAAGTCTATAGTCCAAGCACCAATGTACATCATTGAATGCTGGCGCCCCGTAGTTGATACCTTAGCCCGCACTCTCCCGATCGATGTGCTGCATCAACTGTTAGAGCAAAAAAACAACAACTTCGAAGGCCGTGAAGGAGCTTCTCCAATTCCCAGATGTGATGACCGCAATACAGCATGCAGTTGTTCGCCATCTGAAACGTTACATTGTGGAAGCTGACCATCAAACTTTACAAAACTTCCTGAGGTTTTGCACTGGTTCAAATTTGGTTGGGCATTCCATTAAGGTTGAGTTCACTGAAACATCTGATTTTCAGCGCAGGCCTCAGGCTCACACACGTGGGTGCATTCTTAAATTGCCTGTTGGTTACTACAATTACCCAGACCTCAGAAACAATTTTAATAGTGTGCTGACTAGTTCTGTCTGGGTAATGGATATAGTGTAGATTGTCTCATCAGCTACATAATGTCAGTTTGCAGTTCTCAATAGTTTGGTTAGCTTTATAAAAAACTGCCATGTCTCAAAAAAGGTGACAAGTTGGTAAGCTGTTCTGATACTAAACAACTCAGGTTATTTAGTTGTTAAATAATAATGTTAAGTAAACTGAATATGTGCAAAACATTTTATTTTTGAATGACACATTTTGTAAACATTCCTGGATAAAACAGGTGTCAACTTTCTTTTTAAATTCTTGCACAAGTGTTTAAAACAAGCAGTTGTGAATAACACATTTACAGGTTTTAGTGTAGCAAAGAAAAAACAAATCTTATTTTGTTTTATTATGCCTAAAAATATTTTTTTTCTGAACCATGTGCAATGTTTTACATATGTTTTTTCGATTAAAAGCAAACATTTTTAACAGGGTTCTTTATATAAAGTATGCCCTGTATTCCTTGTCATGCTGAGGAACTGTTACTTGTTCAACTGAAAAGCAGTGCCATTTAAACAATAAATAATTTTGTGTTTTTGCAGAAGTCATTTTATGTGTACTGTACTTTTTATTACTGTATTTAAGCTGGGGGATACATCATGTGTTCAAAATAAATAGATTCAGATCATAGGCTAATTTTCTTTAGATTTGCAGTAAACACAGGTGAAAGAGATGTCTGTTAGTCTCTCTCTACAGACACCTACTCAATTAGTGGTGGACGAACAAAGTCCCTCAAAGTAATGTACAATTCCTGTGCCTGTGGACAGTTTGAAGAAAACTCCATTCCCCTCTCCAACATCACATTCGCGCAAAAATCAAATATTTCAGGATCGCATGGAACAGAACTTAAGAATGTGCAGTTTTCCTTACATACAGCTAAATCGTCGGCATTAACAGGCACGAGAAGATCATCAGCTCCCCACAAATGCGATACCACATACATCAGATCAGGTACACCAGACGGCACACTCGCGTTTGTAGAGGGGTGGATGCGATGTGCGTTCCAGATGTTCATGATGCTGTTTAACTCGTCCTGAAAAAAGGAAATACACATAGGTCAGTGATATTTAGAATCCCAAGAAAACCCCAAATGTTTTGATGAAAGAACCGTATTGTATTTAAGATGCGCAGTAAAACAAAATCACTTCGGACGGTGAAAACTTTCCTTTACAAACAATGAAGACGCTCTCTATCTCTAGGCTATTCTGTCCCTCTCTTTATTTATATCAGAGGTTATCTAATATATTACTGTGCATGCATTAGCCTACTTACCTTAATGGGTACCATGAAACACAGCTGGATTAACGCCTTGTCCAGATAGTCCCCTGTGAAAAGATCTTCATCCTTCAGCTCGCTAAACATCTGGATCCAGTGTTCAATTCATTATCTTCTCATCACTCCCCAGCAACTTTCTATTCTTTGGTTAGCAGTGCTTACTCCTGTTAAAAAACTTGATTGTCCTGCTCTATTGTCTTCATCATTCTGTCTCAAGTACACCTGCATGTCTCTCAAGACCACATTCTCGGTTCCCATGTCAGTGCGCAAAAGTCTTGGATAGCCCCCCACCCTTTCTATCGCCTCTGCATAGTAGCCCCCAACCACACATGGATCACTATTTGTGAAGGCGGCCCTGAGCCAAATAATCTTTCTGCTATATCCATCAATGCAACCATTTATGCATATGCCATAAGGCTTGAGCTTGTCATAAGAATCGATGTGCCATATGAAATTAGGCCCACGGGAAAAGTATTGTCTGCGTCTCAGTCGTCGTCTGCGGCGGCACTGGGTGCTTTCAGGGTCAACTGCGCTGAGAATAATGCGCACATCTTCTTTTCTCACGCGCAAACCATGTTCTATACATTTACAGTACATCCAGCGGTACCCATGTAACCTCCCAGAGCCTTGGAGTTTGTTCAAAATGAACTCTATAATATGACCTAAATTGTCATACTCATGACAGCGGAGACGGTTCGCCCTCAGCATCCTTTTTAATGTGCTTAAACTCATAACCATCCCATGCTGTGTGGCTAGATTTCTCAATATTTCCTTATACGCCATGCCCAAACCATGGTATATCCTGACCAGATCCATCTCAAAGGCTACGAAATGGAAATGTAAGCTATTCGACCAGTTTCCACTATCTCCTGGATTGTTGACTATAGCCTTTTTATGCACACAATTTATTCGAGCGCACGTTTTAATTATTCGTGGGTGCGTTTTGGTAGATCGAGATCTCAAATATACTATAACGTGCTCATGTTTACATGTGTCAAGACAATATTGAGTGCACATTTTACATATTGTGGCCACGTTTAAGTAGATTGTGCACACAATGTTCTATAACCATGTTCACTAAATTGTGCTCTCGTTTTAATAAATTGTGCCCTCGTTTTAGTAAATCGTGCGCTCGTTTGAGTAAATAGTGCACTCGTTTAATAAATTGTGCCCTCGTTTTACTATGCTTAAAATGAGAGCTCAATTTAGTAAAATGAGCTCACACTATAGTAAAACGAGAGCACAATATAATAAATTGTGCACATGATTTAGTAAAACGAGTGTACGATTTAGTAAAACGAGGTCACAATATAGTTAAAACGAGAGCACAATTTAGTTAATTGAGAACACAATTTAGTAAAACGAGTGCACAATTTAGTAAAACGAGCGCACATTCTCTCAACATGCAAAACATTTTGCGATGACCCCTCTAGGGCTCCGTACTTTTCTGTTTGTGCTCTGCCGATTTTCAATTCAATTCAGTTCAATTCAATTTTATTTATGTACCGTCAATTCATGAAACATGTCATCTCAAGGCACTTTCCAAAATCAAATTCAATGAGATTATACAGATTGGATCAGATCATACAGATTGGTCAAAAAAAATCCCTATCTAAGGAAACCCAGTAGATTGCATCAAGTCTTGACAAGCAGCATTTACTCCTCCTGAAGGAGCGTAGAGCCACAAGGACAATGCAGTCGTCTGCAGTGGCAATGTAGGATGGTTTACTTCAGTGTTCACATATTTGTTTTTGTTTCAACCATTGTTTAACCTGGAGATCAAAACTGTTAACATTTTAGCATGTTGTAGGAGATGTTTTTTGTTTTTTTATGTAACTGCTTTGTAGTTTAGTTGAATCATTTTCTTTCTCTGTTTTGATAATCACACACATATGGGAAGCTTAGACACATCTGGGCATGTCAGACATTGGCTTTTAAAAAGGATCACCAGCGCTGCTGATAACATAATTCTACTTATCAGCTATGAGGATGAACATAGTTATGTTCTTCTATGGAAGGTAATGATGCATTAGTCCACAACAACTGACATTTCTATCTCTAATTGCTTTTTTTTTAACCCAGGGTATAAAACTGCCACTTAAGAATAATCATATACACAATTTTTGCTTAGTGATTCGATTCAAGTGTAAGCACTAGATCAATATTAAATTAATTCCTTGCTTTACCTTCATTATTTGACCATGGCCATTGAGTTGAAAAGAAAACAGCTAAATATGCTATGTATTTGAATGCTATTACTAACAAGAATTTAAAGGATGGAGGTGCATATTTCACACTTGATTTCATTGGAAATGTAAAATACTTTTTTAATCAAATGTTTTAATCAATATTTGTTCTGAAACACTGTTTGTGTACATGTAAGATTGCCAGGCCAGAATTAGAGTAGATAATTCATGAAAGCCATCATGGGTACAAGATATGAAATGGATATGAACCCTGGTGACTTCTACTTGGCATATTCTTCAGTTCAGTATTTTAAAGCTCTTTTTTGTCCAAGATGCTATCTTTAAGATTATTTCTGAACAATTAGAGGGATCTCATATTTGTGGATATGTGAAAACAGTTTAATGAAGGAGGCTAATGGCATAATGTTCCACCTTCTTAGACATATGTAGAGAAAACTAAACAGTCATTTAGCCTAGAACAAAAACTGTTAAATATATCAAAAAGGTATATTGTGGTCACAATTCTAGGGGTGAACTACCATGCAGCTAAAGTTGTTATAGATGTCTAGAAATTAATTTCACTTTACGTATAAGGAGTTTCTTGCAATACATGTGCAGTTTGACTCCAAGTATTGCACCTCGGGACTCTAAACAAAATAAAGAAAATGAGGCCAAGTGTTATTGACCTTGTTGTGATATTACCGCCAGGATCATCAAAATAATTGATCTCAGAATGAATTCTGAACAGTGGAAGGGTCACAAAGGAATTCCACTCTGCCCGTAACACGAGACTCTCAGGGCTTGGACGGCCCTTTCTCCCAGCAGGCGGTCAGCTGTGAGCCCTCCTAACAGATAAGGCACAGCACAGACAAAGAGTCCCCACTTTTTTCCCCACTTCTCCCACTTCTTCAGACCACTTCAGCACTCTTCTACAGACCACCTCTCCAGGACAAGGGAGAGGGCCTGAACCATGGGGCCATATGGCCTCATCTGCTGGAACATCTGAAAGATTGCCTGGGCCAACAAAACTTGATCCAGGGTCTGCTAGATTCGACTGCCTGCTTCAGCAGAGGACCTGACTGAATCCGGACAAACAACATGTCCGGGCAAATACAGAGCTAAGTTGCAGTCCTAACTTAACAATCAGATACAGGGAAAAAATCCTGCATCTGAAACAGCTCTGTGTATTTTTCCTCAGCCTGTACAGGGAAGTGAACACCAATGGAGCTGAAGGCTGGATGCTGAGGAAAACCCCTGCTCATCGGACTGCATCCCGGTCAAAGAACGTGGCCTCCAAGCTATCCAGACCACGCCGTTAGCCACATGCTGCTGCAAGGCTAACGCTAGCCTTCCAAGAACCGAGCGCTAGCCCGCTAGCGCTAGCCAACAACTTCCCTCCTTCAACGCTTCCCCGTGAATGGCCAAAACTGGACCGAACTGACACGAAACTGTTGAGAATTAAAAATATATCTTAGTTGGGGTTACTGAGGAAAGCAGAGTGGGGTTTGTCGCTTCCTGCTCCAGCGTAAGATAAACATGGAGTTTTATTGTCCTGAGGGGGTGGTCAGCAGGAGAGGGGGTCAGTCATCCTCCCACTGAGCCATGTAGGAGGAGTTTAAAGTTGATAAAAGGAATGTCTTGGTAAAACTTACTTCAGACAGACAGACAGACTTCTCGACCGTGCGGTGAAAGATCTCGATTGGTAATGTAACTCTGTCTCCATATTTAATTTCTATGAATTAAATATGTATTTAAACCGTTCTAGCTCTGATCAATGATTCCTCATTTATTGTCAAATCCTAAACCGGGGTAAAAATGGGCCTTTAGTAGCGAAGCAGGATTAGGCCAATAATAAATAAATCACAATTTGGTTAGCCGTGACCCGGATATGACATTAAAGTGGAGGAACCTTTTGAAATTGGGCACGAAGAAGTAATCACTTACAGCAAAACAGGGTCGACCCGAAAAAAAGTAAGGAGATTTTGATTCTCCTATTGGCTAAAGATTAGATGTAGGCTAAATCAAGTGTTGCTGTAAGTGAGACGCTTTCTTCTCAAAATATCAGAGGCTGAACGGTATAACTAGGTTTGAATGGAATTTATGTTGAAACCGAGAAATGATTGAATGGGATTTATGTGTTTGTTTGCGTCAGAAAAACGTAAAATTAGATAGAAAATTAAATGGCAAGTAATCTTAGATGGTGAGGCTGTATGGGAAGGAAAATAGAAATAACAGCCAAGAAACTTAACTGTTGAGACTTTAAAGAATAACAATTGAGAAACTTAAATGTTGAGATTGCAAAAAACTTATTTAAAATCAAATAAAAAAGATAAAATACAAAGAATGAAAAGAGTCCCGAGATTTGGTCACCTCTGCACCATGACTGACGAGTCTGGTGAATTTTAAGACTGGGGTGGAACGTTACCTGGGTGAAAGGGGACTCTCCACAGAAACGTAGCGATAGGAACGGCCAAGAATACGTAATATCTTTAAGTTGAGGCTAAGAGCAGCAAGACCTTAAGAGTGAGCTGTTATAGAAGGTAAGAGATTAACAAAAGGGGCCCCAGGAGAACATTTAAATTGTTCTCTAGCGACAGAACTGGGTTCTGAGCACGACGATCAGACGAGGAGATTTTAAAATAAGGAAACGTTTCGTCGACTACGGAAGGGACGAGGGTCTCTCTGTGATGCGCCAGGCTGTCTGTCTTAAATGTTATATTTGTTATGTCTTGTCTGATGTTTTGAATGTCTCGGTAAAATGGGATCCATGGTTTGAATGATTAGAAGCTCCGGTCTGAGTCTGTCTCTGTGTGTGCGCGGCTTCGAAGTCTCTTGTGTATGTGTGTGTGAATTTCTCCACGCGCGTGGGCCTAAAGATAAGAGCGGTGACTGGGGCGCAGTTTAATTTTGTTAAGTAAAAGTGATAAGTAAAAATATGGGTGAAAAACTAAGGGGAATTTGGTAATCATTAGAAAAAAGGTCGATGCATTAATAATGTTTGTTGAAGTGCAGGAGAATTTCAATGCAGTAAAACGTTTGAGGTATTGGCTGCAAGCTGATTGGGTGAGTTGCATTGGAGAGAGACCACGGCCTGCATTTTGGTGAGTTTTGGAGAAAACTTTTTATTTTGAACCGTAGCCTAAAAGTTAGAAAGAGGTTGGACGTTTGGTGAAGTTGTTGAACATTTGGGAGAACATTAACATCTGTTTGAGGCATTATAAATTGGGAAAAAACAAAAAAGGGAAGATGCCTTATGTTAGGGTTGTGATGAATGGCCTCTTTGTCCTGGAGGGAAAACCAACACGGACACGGGGCTGCCTCTGTCCCCTTGTCTTTCTTGTCACACATCACATGAGGTCAGGAGGATTTAATGACGGTCTTGAGTTTACAACATGGGGGTAAACACAGAAGGGAGCAAGTTTCATTGTGGGTGATGATCAAATCACCAGCTTCATGTGCAGTTAGATAAAGGAGACATTCCTTATCTGGGGAAATCATTTTATCTAAGGTTAAAAACAATGGTACCTTCCTGAAGGCAAACTCTTAAAACAAACCAAATGCCTGTAGCTTGATAAAATAAAATGATGACATTTATATTTTTCTAACACCTTCTGTTAGAGTGTAATTTTAACTAGCGTTATCTATTGCAAAATAGCATTTCAAAATGCCTAATGAATGTATATACTTTCAGACATTAAATATAATTTGCGATTAAAAAGTAATTAAAAGGTTTTCATTGTTTGATAGTCCTAGTTATAATAAATAAATAAATAAATAAATAGATATAATCCGTCAGACTTCAATCTAGCTGATTAATAGAGAGTAGTAAACCCTATCAGCTTTTGCTCATTTGCAGGCCTGGGAAAAACACAGTATGCAGAACTAAACAGAGTTAAAAGTTGAGGTTACACTGTACCTTAATAGTGTGTGCAAACAAATATTGCGGTAATTTGACAGATTTTGTTAACACTGCATTTAGTCATGAGTCAGTTTTGAAGTTATCCTCAAATGAAGCAGCTAAAATTGAGGAATCTGTGACAAATGTTAATGGCTTGCATTGTTTTATTATAGATACTGATATTGCAGAGCGCCAACACCTAGTAGAAATAGAAAATATTACGGGATCATCACAGGACGGTCCCCAAATTATTCATTATATGTAATCACATTTTCATAGTCCCACAAACTGCAGATGTCCTTGTCACACAGTAATTTAAGAACAGAGGAATCTTCTACTTGTTCATTTGGTAATGTGCAAATTCTGGTGAATAAACTTTTCAACATCAGTTGCTGGTGATTGTTTGTGGCCGGCAGAATTTGACTTCAAAATTTACTAAACACAGGCGCATAACTGATTTTAGAGCTGTTTTAAAATGTACCTTTGGTGTTTTTTATATTTTCTTCCTTGATAGATGTAGTTACATAGCATCTTCTTTATACACTTTAGCAGAAGGTTCCTGAGTTTGCCTGGGACTCTCGATATCTTCTGAAAAAATCAGTAGGATGGATCTAACACACAGGTGTGGATCCTAAATAAATCAGTCCAATTTAGGGGAGTTATTTTGAGTAATAGTGTTACAACAACAAAAACAACGTGCCCTCTTCAATATCTCAGCTGATGAATTTCAATCTTGATACGCTCGCTCAGACAATATTTGATAAACCATTTGCCTGTGACTCAAAGGAAGGGTGATACACAATGTTTGAGTTTGTTAATTACTAAAAGTTGGTAAAATTACAGTTATTGGAAAACAATATAGGAAGGAGTGAGAGTAAGCAGCTGATTCCATAGAGAACTGTCTCTATTTTAATTTAAGGAGGGGGAGCTCCCTCCCCCCCGTTTTCTTTTTCTATCTTAATTTTGTTACAGGTCTGTTCGTTCTGGAGTATGGACACGTCTGACATGAGACGCAGATCGGTGCCGATTTGGGGTTGGAAGAATAAAACTGAGCATTTACAGCCGATATGTGTGTCGTAGGGCACCCATCACGTCTGGGACAGTTGCTTACGCTGGACACTGGGCCAAGGACTGTTTCACATCACTAAATCCTGGCAAGAAGTCCCAATACCACCTCACCTTCAAGAAGGTCAGTGCCCCATCTAGGGGATAACGCTCCCATGAACAATGTTTCCTCACACTGGAACAATGGCCAACGCCTATGAACAGCACAGATCCTAAGCTATCAAGGGAAAATGACTGTCTGCATACACTGGAGTTGCATGCCTGATCCAGTTTCTGAGTCGTGGACCAGAACTTTGTCACTGAGGTGCGTCGACAGCGAATCACTGCAACAAGTGGGGGACGAAATGTGGAGTTCCATACATGGAAGCTGTGAGTGCGACGTCTAAGCTCCAATCTCTTTTCTGCCTGATCTGCTGTACATGTCAGTCCGGTCCATCTCAGGGACCACAGACTGATAACAGACTTTTTGTTAAGGTAATTCAGACTGTTATTTCTACTAATATTCTTCTTACCAAATTTAATGGAATGTGATTTCTAATATTTTTTCTGTGTCTCCAACTCTTGAGCTTCTAGGCAAATGGATTGGTGTAGGTAATAACTTCTTAAGGCAGCCGATTGAGCAGATACGAACACTACAGGTTTGCGTTTTTGAAAAATACACTACTGTCTCTTAAAATTTTTTACTATATAACTGATATGTTCCTTTTAAACATGAGTTTTAATTCTATTATGTCCAGGACCGTATTGCTCATAATTGACAGCAGAAGGTGTATTTTACCATCACAATTATTAGCGGAAAATTCACTGGGGTGGGGATATTTTTCACATTTAGGGTTCTGTGATGCTGCATGCTCACAGCTGCATGCCATAAATTTACAGACTGGAAGTTCTTATCAGCTTCTATGACACAGGGGGCCTCTCACTAGCAGGCACAGCTGTGATCTGGGTGAGACGTCTTGTTTCCTATTCATTGTGGGGATACACTTTTTAGGTTAAACGGATCTGTTAGGCTATTTTTTGATAGCTCATAAGTATTGAGATTTTTCTATTGTACAATATAACTGTTGCATGCTAAAACTTATCAGATTTTCACCAGACTTTGCCGTTACCAGGTGTTTTATTCAGGTAAAACCCAATATTTTATCAGTATGTAAGTACCTTGGAACAGTCAGCATTTTCATACCATCAACTTGCTGTGAGCACATTAGTTTACAATCATTATTTCAATGGGTACACTGATCTTACACAACTTTTGGAGGACTTCTTGTAGATCTGTGGGATTATGAAATTGCATTAAGTTTTGATCTGAATCCAGGATATAGGGCAGTGTTTTTCATACTTCAATTCAGATAATTATTTGCAGTTAATTGATTCCCTGTGATGGATAATACTATTCTTTGTTAATGTTTTGTAACACAATTAATTTTGTTCCAAGCAGAGGGATATGACATAAACATTTATGTGATAACACTGTATCTTAAAGTTATATAGATCTTAAACTTTATATCAACCCTAGGCACAAGTAATTAGGAGGAAGGATTCTTGTGCAGGACACCACGGAGGTATGTAACTGCATTGTAAATCAGATAACGGTTGTTTAAACAAAAAGAAACCCCCACAAAAGACCTTACCCATGGCTCTCTGGAAGGTTTGTTAAGTGACTCCCAAAACAGAACTATAAATTAGATTTATTGGGCGGAGTGTCAGACACCACGTATCTGCTACAGATAGATTATATGAGGGGGTTCTTGGATAAAGGCTTAAACAGTTTAAGCAGGATAATAAAGTGAATGTTAAATTAAACAGAAAAACTACATAAACTACAAAAAACTGGATAAAACAGAGATAAACAGAGGGTAACTTATTGCATATTTAGTTTACTTTAAAATCATTGGTGTGTCAGGTAGGTTAGTTAAGGATTCAAAGTTACGTATATCTGTTGCAGTAAACTGGATCAGGATTTGTAACAACTGGATAAAATGATAGAAAAAAAAATAGGAACTTTTTCGCAGCATACACATCTGAGTATGGAGGAAATGGTACAGAAGTGAGGTGTGGTGACTGCTGAAAGGTTTTGTGTGGAGTGGTGTGCTGAATGGTAATCTCTAATCTTTAATCCAGAGAGCATTCTGACATTCTTACAGGAAAATGTACTTTGATTTCAAACTAAATTAACTAATTTTGGATTCCACAGACATGGCGATTCCCACCGGAGGTATAAAGTTTTTGTGCAGGCATTCTTTTGCAGGACAATCAGAGGCCCAGCGTCAGGAAAGAGGAATTGCAATAAAATGTCTCATTAACTATTACATTTCTAAAATAGGTTTCTCATAAGCTGGAGAGAGAACAATGGAAGATGTGAAGTGTGTTTCTTGTGGGAGTGTTCAGTTAATTTCATTACAGGATATGATTCCATATGACTGAAAGGAGCTTTTCGGGACCGAAGTCAACCTCCGGAATTACACAACACACAACATTTGATATCTAAGCGGTTGTTGTGTAAGTTTCAGGAGACATAAAATTAGGAGAAACGTGAAGGGAGTACACCAACCCCCGACCTCGAAGAATGCGCGCTAAAGTCATCAACAGACAGATGGGGTGGGCCAGAGGTCAGGGGCCCATCTGATTCCAGAGCCGTGTGTATCAGCCAAACAGAGGATTTAAGGGAACAATACCAGGCCAACATTCGGGTCAGACTGGCTGACTGCAAGGGTTTTCAACTGCCACCCACCCGTGCCATCCGGCAACGGGGCAGCTCGAGGCGCCGATAGCCACCCACGGAGGGGCAGCTGGAATTTTATTTTGTTTTCGTTTTTTTATTTTTAATAAAGATTAACATACAGTTGTGTGGAGACCGCGGTTGGAACACTGACTCTTTAAACCATCTTCTTTAAAGGCGAGAAGAAGACATCTCCGAGATGCAAGACATCATGACAACAATTGAATGCATTGTGTAAAAAAGAAAAAAGAAAATGAGTTTTGTAACCACTGCATACGTCTTATAAGTTCCATATTCATAAGGTGTTCAATATTAGTATCGTTAGAATCTTGGTTCTGCATTGCATGATAATCTTTTTTTCTGTGGTTTGATCTGAGTGTAGTGCCTTTACAGGTTACATTAATCTTTAAAAAGACATCTTATTAATCTAGGTTAGGACTCTTAAAGTCATATTTAGATCATATAATAGTTTCTGGTAGTTGCACATTTATCTTAGCTTTGCACCTCTCGGATAAAGGTGCTTACTTTTCTTAATTCTAGTAGGTTAGAGATTCAGATAGGTTTAGTAGCTTTTTAGCTTATACTTGGGTTATTTTACATTTAAGGGGAACATTTGAACTTCATTTGATTTCATAAGTCGCCAACAGAGGGGACAGTGGGTTACAATATTACATCTTATCATTTACATTTAGTTTAAGGGTTTTAAGACATAGACTTAGTTTAGCCTAGTTATTGGTTTGATCTTTGAGGGATCAAAACAGAGGGGTTGTTGAGAATTAAAAATATATCTTAGTTGGGGTTACTGAGGAAAGCAGAGTGGGGTTTGTCGCTTCCTGCTCCAGCGTAAGATAAACATGGAGTTTTATTGTCCTGAGGGGGTGGTCAGCAGGAGAGGGGGTCAGTCATCCTCCCACTGAGCCATGTAGGAGGAGTTTAAAGTTGATAAAAGGAATGTCTTGGTAAAACTTACTTCAGACAGACAGACAGACTTCTCAACCGCGCGGTGAAAGATCTCGATTGGTAATGTAACTCTGTCTCCATATTTAATTTCTATGAATTAAATATGTATTTAAACCGTTCTACCTCTGATCAATGATTCCTCATTTATTGTCAAATCCTAAACCGGGGTAAAAATGGGCCTTTAGTAGCGAAGCAGGATTAGGCCAATAATAAATAAATCACAAAACAAAGGACAGAGGTTTGGGCAGCGGGCTGAGGGTGAAGTAAAAGGTTTATTGGGAAATGTTTGTAAACCGTGGTGTTTAGAACAAAAGGGCAAACCGGTAGCTCGCGCTAGCCAAACATGCTATTAGCCTTGCTAACATCCAGTCTCGGACATTTCAAAGAGTTTGTTTTAAAGCATAAAGCGTAACTGTTCTGCCCCGCCATCCTCCGATGGTGTTATAAGCCTTATTCCTGCATCAATATGGTATATTAATGCCGGTTTTCAAGGCAATTTCGGCAACTTTATGTTGTAACCTCTTAGCCACCGAGTTGCCACAGCGACCCCATGCGCCCGGAGGGAGAACCGCATTAACAAACTCGGTCGTAAGGGTTTAAATAATTTTACAGGACAAACCGGTCCTCAGAACATTATTTTAACAAATAATGTTTTGTTCAACTTGGGCTTTGCATTATGAATGGATTGAAATACATGGCAAATGTTTTAACTCCATTCCATGTTTTTGTTAATCAGATCTGCAGTGAACCAGGATTCACTGAAGTATTCTGATTATGATCAACCACTTTTGTTTTGTCTTTTTGTTTGTTCTGCATGTAAATAGTTCCTTAGCTTCTTTTTATCTTCATTTTGCTTGGTAGTTTAGTTAAGTTTCACTAGCCTAGTAGAGAGGATTTCTTAATCGAAATATTGTGTTAATTCAGGTAAACAGCATTACATAGTGATGTTCTTTGGATGTTCATTTTATTTCTGTTATTAAATTCTTGAACTTGAAAAGAAGTTGTCACTCCTTTTATTCTATGTGTGTGCAGGTTTTGCTGTTAAAAGATTGCTAGTGCTCGAATTCATCCCTTTCAACCGTTGTCTTGATATCAGCTTAAGAGCTGATCATCACCAGACAATACTTAACAGACAGAGAGTTATTTATGAAACATTAAATAACTTTTAACAGTGTATAATTGCACAACAACCTTCAGACCTGCTCTGCAGTACAAAACATGAAAGACCCAAGAGTATATCAGGAAGATGCCCCTTAACAGTAAACCATTTTGTGAATGCCTCAAGCAGTAGAGACCCAACAAGGGAGTGACAGAACATTCAAGGAAATATATTCCCCTGCCTTTTATGTACAACACAAAGATTGAAAAAGCAAGTGGTATAAAAATACAAAAATGGTTCCTATCCATCTTTTATGCAGGGGCGGATTTAGGAAATTTGGGGCCCTAGGCAAACAAAGGCATGTGGCCCTCTGAATTGTGAAGACAACACATCAAACAGACCCATCATACAGATACAGACATTTTAATAGAATAGACATACATTATTTGTTCTATATTGACCCCCCCGTCAATATCTACATGGTCCCTTTTAGCTCAGATCATAAAAAAACATCAGTTATCATAACTATGCAGACGACACACAGCTCTACATCACCATGTAACCAGGTGATTATGAACCCATTCAAGCACTGGGTAAATGTTTAGAAGAAATCAATGCATGGATGTGCCAAAAATTTCTTCAATTGAATAAAAACCAAACTGAAGTAATTTTTGGACTTATAGAGGAGAGATCAAAAGTTAGCACACAACTTCAGCTCCTTCGGCTAGAAATCACTGATCAGGCCCGAAATCTGGGTGTCGTGATGGACTCAGACCTGAACCTTCAAAAGACGATTACAAGGTCAGCCTTCTATCTATCTACCTGAAGAACATTTCCAGGATTAAATGACTAATTTCTCAACAGGATCTTGAAAAACTAATCCATGCGTTTATATTTAGTAGAATTGATTACTGCAACGGTGTTTTCACAGGTCTGCCTAAAAAGTCGATCAGACAGCTGCCGCTGATCCAGAACGCTGGTGCCCGCGCCCTCACTAAGACAGAGCACATTACCCCTGTTCTGAAGTCCTTACACTGTCTCCCTGTATCTCAGAGAGTAGACTTTAAAATACTTCTGTTAGTCTATAAATCCCTGAATGACTTAGCACCTAAATACATCACAGACTTGTTACCAGTGTATTATCCCTCCAGACGACTAAGGTCTTCTGGCTCCAGCCTACTCTGCATACCTTAAACCAGAACCAAACATGGAGAAGTAGCATTTAGTTCTTGCAGTTTAACTGTTAATATTTGCTTTTAGTTTCTATATTCCCATGTTTTATTTTGTTTCTACATTTTATTCCAACTTGCTTTTATTCTGTTTTATTTTCCAATATTTTAATAATGTAAAGCACTTTGCATTGCCTTTGGACTGAAATGTGCGATACAAAATTTTTTTCCTTGCCTTGCCATGAGTTCCAGCTGCTCACTTTACCCGTTCTGGTGGTTCCTCTGTCCACATCGCCTGTTCTGGTCTGTCCCCGCCTTCATCACTGGTTTGGCCTGTCACTGCCTGCAACCTTTGGTCAGTATGGTTCTGCTTGCCTGCCTCACCTGCCAAAACCTCATTCCCTTCAACACGTTTTAAAACGTAACTGAGTTTGGATAAATATCTTGTTCACCAACATTATCCATTACAGTTATGCATTTTCTGTTTAAAATAGTCTCTTTTTGCTGTGATTTAGTTTTATGACCTTGTTTCTCAATGAGCAGTAGGTTTTCCTGTCTTTGGAACACCTAGAGTTTTGAGCAACTGCTTTGGCCTTGTCCTTTTGAAGCATCAGAGATCTCAACTCGTTGTCCAGCCATGGTGCGCTGTAACTTTTTATGGACTTTTATGGAGCACCATTATCAGCCAATTTAATAAATGTATCCATAAAAGTATTTAAAGCAACATTTACATTCTGTACATCACAAACATCTGATCATTGTACATTATTAATGTCAGATAAGAATAAATCTGGGTTAAGTCTTTTAAATGATCTGCGGAGAACAATCCTAACTTCTCATTTGGGAAATTAAGTGTTTCTCCATTAAAGCAATCAGATTGTGATCACTGCACTCCACTGCTTTTGAAATAATTTGTTAACAAAGCACTGGAATATTAGTGAATATCAAGTCAATACATGTCGAGGTATTCTTGGCATCTGTGCCAAAGGAAAATCTCACAGACTGTGTGAGTATTTCGGTAAAATTACAAACACTTGCAATAGAAGAAAGTTTTTTTGTTTGTTTGTTTTTTGCTTAAGGGACAATGTTTGGAAAAGCAGTCTTTATTAAAATCCCCTAAAAGAAAAATGTTCTTATTTTCCTCAGACATCAAATAATCATCAGAGCTGGGGGGGTCTGTAATAGCAACTGACTAGAGAAGTTTTGCAATGGGACATGTGAATTTGTAGCCATAATATTTCAATATAAGCGTACATATAATTTCTTGGCAGGACTGCAATGTTGTCTTTGTATAATGCTACACCCCCACCATGTTTATCCCTGTCTCTTCTGTAAAGGTTATAGCTGTCAACTGCTACGACAGGGTTGTCAGGACTTTTATTCAGGTGTGTTTCTGATATTGCTAAAACATGGATGTTCTCTGTTGGACAGATTCTAGTTATTTGATCAATCTTATTTCTAAAACTGTAAATGTTTAGGTGAGTGAAAACTAAACTCTTTTTAGAAAAACTTGACAAAGAAGTTTTAATTTCCTTGTTAGCACAGCCGTGGTGACATACTCATCCTCGCAAGGTGCAGCTTTTTTGGGAGGCATGATATTCTTACCACAATGTGTCAGTTTTGAACATTATAGATTGATGACAGGAGCGAAGGAGTTCTTCCAGTCAAAGGCTTTAGGCCCAGAGGCCTCTTGGCTTTTTACAGTTAAACATCTTGTCAGGCAGTAATTTTAATCCGCAGTTGGCACTGGAAATAAAGCCCAAGTATTTCTTGATTTACAAAGTAGATTGCTTCTGAGGTTAGCAAAAGGATTAGAGATATATGGTAGATTCTGATGAGATTCAGATCAGCAAAATACTCAGTAACATGGCACAGCGGCCATCTTGCTTTATTTATGTAGCATTGCTCAAGACGTAACGTCAAAAGCCATTATTTACCAGTGACACGTGTGTGTGTGTGTGTGTGTGTGTGTGTGTGTGTGTGTGTGTGTGTGTGTGTGTGTGTGTGTGTGTGTGTGTGTGTGTGTGTGTATGTCATTGCTTGACAGATCATGAAGGAGATGCAATGTACTGAGAAAAGGTTGTTTTCACACTTTTGATTCCTCTGGATATTATTTACACTAGGGATGAGATGAGACACAAGCTAAACTGATTTTCTACTGAACCTAGCCATTCCCCAGTCAAAAAGAGCCATGCGCTGGAGGTTTGATCTTCCTGACAGTAAACATGAACATGTAGAAAATCTTTATTTTAATTTGTTTTAAAGCTGTAACACTGAGGTCCAGTCCTGGACCTCAGTGTACAACTCTAAGAGAGAAATGTGAGGCTGGACACCATTTAGATTGCCAGCTGGGTGATTACGTTTAGTTATAAGGTCACGGTGAGGATGCCTATATTGAACAATGACAGACACAGTATGTCCCATTTAAGTATTTCACTCTTCTGAATTTATTTGAGTATTGATGTGGTAGTTTAATGGGCTTTTCCCCTATCCTAGCAAGTTGTGTTCCATTATGTCCTCAGTAATGTTTATTCATTCACTTTCCTATTAAATTTTGTTGATGACCTTTTTTATTCTATTATTTGTACTTTTACAAAAATGTTTTTATGCGAAGCACAGGCCCTATGAGATGACTCGAGATGAAAATAGTTTGTCATAATTTTTCTCCACTTTTTCCCTCTTCTTCCCTTCCTTGAGGACAAGACGACTACTAGTCTAATCTAGTCAGTAGTGTGTTTGATCAACTAATCAGCAGTGTAGAGATTAGCTGTTCTGAAAATAAACACAAAACAAAAAAAAAGAAAAAAATTGGCAAGAACTCCTTTCCAAAATCCCTCTTTTCTTGTCCTAAATGAGATGAGAGGAAGTGCAGAACAAAATGGCATATGCATCTCTTTCTTGGGATTAGGGGAAAAAAGAAAGCCTCTTCTCTTTTGAGGCCCTGGGCAAATTCTTTTCCATCAAATTTAATAACACAGAAAGAAGTTTATTAAATGTGTAAATCAATGGTAAAACCATATATGTTGCCCACATTAAAATAACTTGTTGAAAAGTAAACCTGGTTGCTGTTTTAAACACTGGATATTAATGCTCTGTGTTGAAACACTTCCAAGGCTATGAGTTCAGATCGACATTTAGAGGAGGCAAGGAAACCAAGAAGAAGAGGAGGTTCTCCTTCAATGATAAACAACCCCCCCCAAAAATTAAATCACTGCTGCGATTCATGGGTTATCACCATTGGCCAGGAAATGTTTGATCCCTGACACTGCGTTCCCTTCTAATTCTCCCATTTGCAAGGTCTTCCAGCACTGCCAGTGCATCCACTGCACAGCCTTTTCCACCAGTGTATTTGACTGTTTATAATTACCTCACACCTTGTAAAAATAATCTGTTAATCTCTGTAATACACCCGGGTGATCACGAGGAAAGGAATGTGATGGTAGAAAGCCCCGGTAAGATGTTTTGCAGATTTTTAATTAAATTGGTTTGTGGGCATTTCTTTTATTTATTTGAAATGTCCTTATGTATAGTTAAGTGTCACCAGCACAATCATGAATAACACTGCAGTCTTGAATGCTTATGATGAGGTAGATCTATGGTCGATCAATTTGGCTGCAATTCACCAGTTTACCATCTGCGTCGCCAGTTTTCCCCATCTCGAAAATTATGTCCGTGAGGACTGTACATTTTCCCGTCATGTTTTTATTTTTCATTATATATATATATATATATATATATATATATATATATATAGAGAGAGAGAGAGAGAGAGAGAGAGAGAGAGAGAGAGAGAGAGAGAGAGGCCACATTTTGTGCACACATTTTATAAAT
This sequence comes from Fundulus heteroclitus, assembly GCF_011125445.2. Lineage (NCBI taxonomy): Eukaryota > Metazoa > Chordata > Actinopteri > Cyprinodontiformes > Fundulidae > Fundulus > Fundulus heteroclitus. Next base: position 12,885,496 of record NC_046378.1, on the reverse strand, counting down.
AAGACCCCTGGAAGGAAGAAGCCTGAAGCCAGATTCCCCACCTCTGATTCCAGAAGGTGTCATGATCTTGGCACTAGTGCTGGTCTGATTCACCATTTGACACATCTGTGCAGCTCTGCCCCATTCTCATTAGCCTTCACCTGATCCACCTGTACCTCTGACTATATAACCACCTCTCAGTCACTAGTGCCAGATTATTACAAGCCACCAGTGAGTTTAATCCAGTATTCTGCCCGCCTGTTTGCCTGTTTGTGCCTGCTGATTCTCTGGGCCTGCCTAACCTATGTCGGACCTGACTGTGCTATCTGGAAATCTGACCTGTTTCTGTGCCCTGATTCTGCCCCCGGATTCTGATTTGGATTGTCTCTGGGTTTCTCATCACCCAGCTCTGACCCCGGATCTGCTCTTGGATTTTGGACTCTGGTTATTCCCCCTGATCATCCCACCTGATTCTTCTATCATGGTTCTGACCCTGTGCCTGTTTTTTGACCACAGATTATCTGCCAATCCCAAGAGTAAGATCCTTGAATATTCCCTGATCAGACTCTGGATCGCATTGGGCTTCACCAGCGAAGTTCCCCACCTATAGGAGCCTTAACTTACCCTCCCAGTTTGTTTCCAGATTGTGAGAAGTCGTATCTGTCCCACACACTGGTGATTCATCCTCGACCTGCAGCAGTTTATGTCACATTAAACCTTTTAAAACATAACTCTGTGTCCGGTAAAATATCAGGGTCACCTCCAGTAAACATTACAGCTTGTCCAGGAGTGATGCTGGAAAAACTAGTGCATGCATTTGTTACTTCAAGGCTGGACTATTGCAATCTTTTACTATCAGGAAGTCCACAAAATGCAGGTCCAAGCCTTCAGCTGATCCAAAATGCTGCAGCAAGAGTTCAGATGAAAGTGAACAAGAGGGATCATATTTCTCCTATCTTAGCTTCCACTCATTGGCTTCCTGTTAAATCACAAACAGAATTTAAAATTCTCCTTCTCACATATAAAGCCCATAATAATCAAGCTCAGAGATCTGATTACCCTATATGTTCCAAACAGAACACTTCACTCTCATACTGCATTTCTACTGGTGGTTCCTAGATTCTCTAAAAGTAGAATGGGAGGCCTTTAGTTATCATGCCCCTACCATGTGGAACCAACTCCCAGTTTTGATCCATGAGGCAGACACCCTGTTAAAGAGGACATGAAGTTAGTTTGTGTGAGATGCAGAAGATGGGGTTAGATGGATACAATTGCCTCATTGTGGTGACTGCTGAAGAGGAAAAGCCAAAACAATATTTTAGATATATTACTTTTGTTATTGTCAAAAAATGTCTGAGTAAACAAAAGAAATTACATTAAGAAGAAGCCTCTTAATTTTTGTCACTTTTCTGGTTAGTTTATTATCACAGGCACTACTCATTAATGTTATAAAGTAACTTGAGGTTAAGTTGTCAGCTCAACCATGGTACAAATAATGTATGCTATTACAGAAAGGGCTATACAAGTACTACCACAACTAATATACACATGAGCAGTTTACAAGTGAACAGCATATTGTGCATAAAATTGTGAGACTTGAGTATATTTTTGGAACTGTTTTCAAATTCTGAAAATCAGACACATTAAAGTTCTCCTCTCAAGCCTGACCCTGTAAGCTAGTTGAGCTATGTGATGTGAATGTGTTATGACACTCTCTGCAGGCATGCACAATTTAACAGGGACTCCCACGAGAAGACAAACATACTTAAGCTGTGACTTCCAATTTTTCATATACTCCAGGGCATGAAGAACAGCTTGCTTGAGAAACTCACTCAACAACAAGACATGTACACAATGTTGTGCCAGCCAAGTTTGTATTAACCTTACTTTTTCCATACTGAATGGCTAGACTTGAATTTGTCATATTGCTGTAGATGTTACTTACTGTAGACATGCTGTCAAACTACCTACCTAGATCTTTTTTTGTTTTGTTTTTACTTTTAGTCTGTTGTACTTTAATGGTGTCTTTGTACCATGGACTTCCATATCTTACATATCTTTTTATCAAATTATTGCTAATGTATTTCCTTGGTCTTTAAGTGATGATTGCATACAGTCTTGCACACAGCTCTTCTCTATTCTAATCCAGTTGCTTTTCCACACACCTGATATGGCTAGGAAGCGGTGAATAATGAGAAATAGTAAAGAAACATAAATAAATCATTATAAATAAAAACATTGATTAAAAAATACAAATGTTTGTATTATTGTATATGCCAGAATATCTTGAATATTTTTTTAAGGATAAAATAATCCAGCCTGAACTAATAAGGCACAGCTTTTCTCTTTCTGCACAGGTATTGGGAGGTGACAGAAGCGGAGAGAGGAGATGAGACTGTCTGATCTGCTCCAATGTATACCTTATGGAGTCAAAATGTAGGGCTTTATGAGGGAGACTTTGCCTCAACCATGGTGAGAATGACGATAATGACATTAAAGTACAAAATCTCTGACTTTTGACCACAGTTAAATTATTTGAATAGGTTGGTTGTTGGAGATGTGTGTGGTGGTGATTGGGCAGAGTGTTCTTTTTGTTAGAGCCAGAGCTGTCACTGCAGCAGCTGGCAGGCAGCTCCTCTCTGCCTTCTCCTTCCTTCCACACATGGTGGTTTGATTAGAGGCTGTGAACAACTTATTGCTTTCAGCATAGAGAGAAAGCCTCAGTAAATCCGTGGATTGATTTAGGTAATGAAATGCAGAACATCTGTCTGCGTGTAGAAAGCTCATATTTTCTATTCTTTCTTTCAGGCAATGGCATAATATTAATTCTTGTCACTCTTCAGTTCAACTTTTCCTTGCACTTCCTTGGACAAAACCTTCTTGTTTCTCCTCGTTCTTAGCCAATCAGTGAACAGCAGTCTGTTCAAGTCACAAACCAGCCTGATTGAGGTCTGGTCACACTACCACCAGAAGCGAAAAAAGCCAGCTCAGTGGGAAAGAAATTGTTTTCGAAATGTTCACGAAATGTTCATCTCGGTGCCTGCACGTTGGGGTTTTCCCCGGTGAACGAGAGGGTGGCCTCCCTCCGCATTCATGTGGGGGGACGGGTTCTGACTGTTGTTTGCGCTTATGCGCCAAACAGCAGTTCAGATTACCCACCCTTTTTGGAGTCCTTGGAAGGGGTACTGGAGAGTGCCCCTCCTGGGGACTCCCTCGTTCTGCTGGGGGACTTCAATGCTCACGTGGGCAATGACAGTGGGACCTGGAGGGGCGTGGTTGGGAGGAATGGCCCACCTGATCTGAACTCGAGTGGTGTTTTGTTGTTGGACTTCTGTGCTCGTCATGGATTGTCCATCACATACACCATGTTCAAGCATAAGGGTGTCCATATGTGCTCTTGGCACCAGGACACCCTAGGTCGCAGTTCAATGATAGACTTTGTTGTCGTTTTATCTGATCTGCGGCCGTATGTTTTGGACACTCGGCTGAAGAGAGGGGCGGAGCTCTCCTCCGACCACTACCTGGTGGTGAGTTGGCTCCGATGGCGGGGGAGGAAGCCGGTCCGACCGGGCAGGCCCAAACGTACTTTGAGGGTTTGCTGGGAACGTCTGGCAGAGTCCCCCACTAGACGGAGCTTTAACTCCCACCTCCGGGAGAACTTTAAACACGTCCCGAGGGAGGTGGGGGGCATTGAGTCTGAATGGACCATGTTGTGTGCCTCTATTGTTGAGGCGGCTAGTCGGAGCTGTGGCCGCAAGGTTGTCGGTGCATGTCGCGGCGGCAACCCTCGAACCCACTGGTGGACACCAGCGGTGAGGGAAGCCGTCAAGCTGAAGAAGGAGCCCTACCGGTCTTTTTTGGCCTGTGGGACTCCGGAAGCAGCTGATGTGTACCGGCAGTCGAAGCGGCAGGCGGCTTGGCTGGTCGCCGAGGCAAAAACTTGGGCGTGGGAAGAGTTCGGAGAGGCCATGGAGAAAGACTTCCGTACGGCTTTGAAGCGATTCTGGTCCACTATCCGGCGTCTCAGGAGGGGGAAGCAGTGCAGTACCAACACTGTTTACAGTGGGGGTGGTGTGCTGCTGACCTCGACTCGGGACGTTGTGTTTCGTTGGGCGGAATACTTCGAAGACCTCCTTAATCCCACCAACACGTCTTCCTTTGCGGAAGCAGAGCCTGAGGACTCTGGGTTGGATTCTCCCATCTCTGGTGCTGAGGTTGCCGAGGTTGTTAAAAAGCTCCTCGGTGGCAAAGCCCCGGGGGTGGATCAGATTCGCCCTGAGTACCTTAAGGCTCTGGATGTTGTGGGGCTGTGTTGGTTAACGCGGCTCTGCAGCATTGCGTGGACATCGGGGGCAGTTCCCCTGGATTGGCAGACTGGGGTGGTGGTCCCCCTATTTAAAAAGGGGGACCGGAGGGTGTGTTACAACTACAGAGGAATCACACTCTTAAGCCTCCCTGGTAAGGTCTATTCAGGGGTTCTGGAAAGGAGGGTCCGTCGGATAGTTGAATCTCAGATTCAGGAAGAGCAGTGTGGTTTTCGTCCTGGCCGTGGGACACGGGACCAGCTCTATACCCTTAGCAGGATTCTGGAGGGGGCATGGGAGTTTGCCCAACCAGTCTACATGTGCTTTGTGGATCTGGAGAAGGCATTCGACCGTGTCCCCTGAGGGATCCTGTGGGGGGTACTCCGGGAGTATGGAGTACCGGACCCTTTAATAAGGGCTGTCAGGTCTCTGTACAACCGGTGTCAGAGTCTGGTCCGCATTGCCGGCAGTAAGTCGAACTCGTTTCCAGTGAGAGTTGGACTCCACCAAGGATGCCCTTTGTCACCGATTCTGTTCATAACTTTTATGGACAGAATTTCTAGGCGCAGCCAAGGTGTTGAGGGAATCTGTTTTGGTGGCCTTAGGATTGCGTCTCTGCTATTGGCGGATGACGTGGTCCTATTGGCTTCATCAGGACGTGATCTACAGCTCTCACTGGAGCGGTTCGTAGCCGAGTGCGAAGCGGCCGGGATGAAAATCAGTGCCTCCAAATCCGAGACCATGGTCTTGAACCGGAAGGGTAGAGTGCCTTCTCCGGGTTGGGGAGGATGTGCTGCCCCTAGTGGAGGAGTTCAAGTATCTTGGGGTCTTGTTCACGAATGAGGGGAAGATGGAGCGGAAGATCAACAGGCGGATTGGTGCAGCGTCTGCTGTAAAGCGGGCGCTGTACCGATCCGTTGTGGTGAAGAGAGAGCTGAGCCAAAAGGCGAAGCTCCTGATTTACCGGTCGATCTACGTTTCTACCCTCATCTATGGTCACGAGCTTTGGGTCGTGACCGAAAGGACGAGATCCCGGATACAAGTGGCTGAAATGAGTTTTCTCCGTAGTGTGTCTGGGCTCTCCCTTAGAGATAGGGTGAGGAGCTCAGTTATCCAGGGAGGACTCAGAGTAGAGCCACTGCTCCTCCACATCGAGAGGAGCCAGTTGAGGTGGCTCGGGCATCTGGTTAGGATGCCTCCTGGACGCCTCCCTGGTGAGGTGTTCCGGGCACGTCCCACTTGGAGGAGGCCCAGGGGAAGACCCAGGACACGCTGGAGGGACTATGTCTCCCGGCTGGCCTGGGAACGCCTTGGGATTCCTCCTGAGGAGCTGGCCCAAGTGGCCGGAGAGAGGGACGTCTGGGCCTCCCTACTGGAGCTGCTACCCCCGCGACTCGACCCCGGATAAGCGGAAGAAGACGGACGGACGGATGTTCACAAAGCAAGCAAAGCCGAGTAGAGCCTCACCAAGTGGAGGTTGTGGAAAAGGGCATTATTTATTAATTCAAACTGATTTTTGATCCAGATACTTATCCCAGTGGATTATTTTCTCCTCAAAAATATTTAAGCATATTCTTGCATATACTGTGCTATACCAGGTCTGTAGAAAACCAACAGAAGTAAAGTAGCGCTGGAGCAGGGCAAGTAGAGTCATGCGGGGCTGAAAATGGCAATGGAAAAGTGGCACTAAGGAACTTTCTATGAAACGCTGTACTGTTACTCTTTTTTTTCATTTTCAGAAAATATTATTGGCAATGTAAGTATTTAAAAAAGAAATACATGTCTCCACCAATTTGTTTTTTTTTAAATGTATTTCATGCAATGTATTTTGTTTCATTTCATCCAAGAAAAATCAAGCAAGGTCTTATCAGAAAACACACAATGCAACTCAGTACAACCCAGCAGAATGCTCAGCTACTGTTTGAAGGATTGTGTAGATGTCACATTGTAGAATTCATAATTGATAACCCTTTCAAAGTTATCTGTGTATGGTGATTAAAAATAAAACAATATACTTTTAATTCCTTCTTCTACCTTGAAATAATCAAAATTCAATTAATTGTGTTTGGTTGAATGTTTAAAAAAAACTTTGTTGCATAAAATGTCACAGGTGTGCTGTGAAGAGTTTTACAAGCAAGAAATTAACAGAAAACATACATTTTCTCAGACATTGTAAACATTTTGGTCTGTGGACTTAGTAGAAAACCAAAATGTGTATTATGTACTTAAGTTAGAAACACTGGCATATTGTGTCTGTCACCCCTTTTAGAACTGAAGTTCATTTGAGAGTACCTCTCTATTCTGATTTTTCATATGTTAGCAGCTGCAGCAGGTGGTCCGCCTATTGCCTCTTCAGATCACGAGTGCTAAAATTCTGCTCTGCTCTCATAATCAACCCAAATTTAATTATGTAATAAGAGGTCTCAGCTCCTATGAAAAAGAATGGAATTGATCTTGATAAGGAGCAGAGGCCCGTGAAATCTGCAGGGTCTGTGACCCACAGACCAAGTAATAAGAAAAACTGAGAAGATAGATGAGACTGCCATGATGAGCACAACCCCTCTATGTGTGTGGGTGAAAATTACACTTAAACTCAAAGTTTCATATTCATTACTTGAGGTGCACTTTTGTTCAGGATTATTTTTGTGTATAAAACACCTTTTAGTAAAGTAGATATTAGTAAGAGACAGATGTAAGTATTAGAACAGAAACCAAACTGAAGACAAACACCTCCTAACACACTCACATTTCTCTGCATGTCACATTTAACTGAAGCTCCCATGTCAGCCAAAGCTTCCTACTTGTCCAAAGCACTGTACTTTTATGTCAATTTACCATTTCACTAAGCACATCCAAAGCACCGTGTCATTCACACTCTATTCCTTAGTTTTATTGAAAGGTTTCCTGGCAAAAGTTTTTGGAAATTGAAAGCATTATCTGCATCAATGTTTGCCTCAAGTTATTTTGATGTTGGAAAATTAATTAATATAAAGAAATATGAACTTCATATGAATATCAAGCTGGTTTTCAGTTAACACACCTGGATATGCGATTTTGTCAGCAGTACAGCAGCCCAAAATCACTTTGCATACAATTCCTTCATTTACAACTACATCAGAAATTAGCTGTGTTTTGTTGCTGTACAAAATGGGCTTGATCTGGGAAACATGGAAGGTGGGGTGAACTCGGGAGTGAGGGGGCAGACGCAGAAGAAAGGTGGTCGGGTTTATAACAGTCTCTACTTCGTAGGGCCCTGAGAACCGAGGAGCAAGCTTCTTTGCGGATGGGTTTGTTAAGACGTCTCTTGAGGATAACCACGCTCTCTGACCGGGGCGATAATGGGGAGCTGGTCTACGGTGCTGGTCGGCAAATCTCTTGGTCTGCTCTGCGGTGTGAGTGAGTGCTGTGACTGTGGCCTTCCAGATGTCCTGACAGCGAGCGATGTATTCGTTGACGGAGGTGAAAGGGATCCTGAGTTCATCTGTGGGTAGGAGTGGAGGTTGATAACCTAGGGCAACTTCAAAAGGTGAACGTCCAGTGACTGAGGTGAGGCAAGTTTAGGGCATATTCAACCCAGGGCAAAAACTTATTCCAATCTGAAGGTGACAATGACGTGAGGTAGTGGAGGGTGGTCTCTAGTTGCTGGTTCATGTGTTCAGTTTGACCGTTGGTCTGAGGATGATATCCGGACGTGAGGGTGTAGCGGGCACCCAGAGCAGAGCAAAAGTGCCGCCAGACCTGGGAGACGAACTGGGGACCCCGGTCAGAGAGGATGTCAACTGGGATGCCGTGGAGTCTGAAAACATGTCTTATGAGTAGCTGGGCCGTCTGGAGGGCATTGGGTAACTTTCGGATGGGGATGAGATGGCAGGACTTCGAGAACCGTCCACGACTGTCAAATTAGTTGACATGCCTTGGGATAAAGGGAGGCCTGTAACGAAATCAATTGCTATATGGGACCATGGACGTTTAGGGATGGGGAGAGGACTTAACAAACTAGAAGGTGGCTGAGTAGAGGGTTTATTTTGGGCACAGACAGGACAGGCTAGGACATACTCTCTCACATCTTTAGTCCATGATGGCCACCATCATGGACTAAAGATCAGTTTCTTTCTTGTTTTTTTTTTTTTAAATCATGAGGTGCCCTTTATATCTCGCAAAATTTCATATTGACTCAGCCCGACACTGTACTGTGCCATCTGCGCCCAGGAGGGCAGATTCGCATCCGCGCACCAACGTGGTTGCGTTATATTATTGGTTAGAAAGGGGGAATTTTCCGGAGCCTCCCTGGCCACCTCCTTTCTGTCGTATAGTAACTGCTAAGCTACCGCAATGAAAAAATTCTGCTGCCGCCAATGCCTGTGTGTCATTGAAAAAGTGCCATCCGGTCGCCCGTGCCAGAAACCGAGAGTGAGCCAAGCCGTCCCAGTTAGCAGCTCTTATTGCCGGCACACTAGGGTTGCCAACTGTCCCATTGTAGCTGGGACATCCCGTATTTTGAGCCAAATTTAAGCGTCCCGGGCTTGACACTCGTTTTTCTGTATTTTTAATAGGTGCAACCATACCTTTCTCTAGTATGCTATTCTAGCTTTTTACATGGCCTATTTCTCACTTTCAGTCTCCTTTTCAGTCTCTTGCCTTTTACTATACTTTACATCCCAAGTATCCAGGTGCAAAGCAAACGCCAGTGGGTGAAATTGATGTGACATGTTTCAAATTTTCTTCAGTCCTTTAACAGAGCATCTGCCCACCTCATCGCCACCCTCACGCTCTTCAATATTTCGCTCCCACCTCCTTGCTCTTTTTCTGGAAGTTGAGCAATTCTAAAGCTAGCAAAGTCATTGCATTCTGCAGACTAGTTATTAAATTTGTTTGCAAATCTGTCCCTTTTACCACCCACCCTTTCTCTCTCACTACTATTTCATCCTCCCCCGTGATCACCTGTCCCTCCCTCCCTCCCTCCCTGCTTTTGGCAAACTGCCACATCCTCAGCTGTCATCAACATGCAGACCTGTAAATGTTGTATGCCAATGCAAAATTGAGAGAAGTAATAGAAGGGATGCCTCTGGTAACACAAAAGAGGGGGAAGCCAAAGGGAACAGAGAATAACATAGTTAAAGAGCTCAGTACTAGATATTTTAACATGGAGTACACTGTAATACACTTTTTATACAGTAATTTGTTACCAACAATCCTAATTACTCATGGGGATAAAAAAAACAGGATACAGGAAATCAGTAACATGCAAAAAGGCTTGGCAACACACTGAAGAACCTTGGCTGGGGCCAGGACATCTGACGTGTTTGAATGATTTTAAAAACATTCTGCTCGAAATGCATTCACAAATAAACTGACATGCACATTTTTATACATGGAAGGCAGTTTCCCTGACCTAAAAACTCTCCTGGGCTATGTTAACCTGGGAAGAAGATTTGCTAATGTCAGCTAGATAATTCTTTTAAACACAGTACAAGATTGCTAACATAGTGGAGCCAATTTAGATTTTTGCCAGAGTAAATATTTAACAGATAAGATAATGTCAAAATGCCAAAGCTAGCTTGCTTACAAAATGTTGGGCTAGTCTTGGGGATTGAAAGAAAATAAAGCTTGGCTCTGAGCTGAGAACAGAAGGTTCTTTGACACTGAAATCAATTAAAGGTTCTGTATTAGGTTAATCTTAACGTTGTTCAACATAGTATGCCTTCATATTCAGTCAGTTAGAATATGCATTCCAATGAGGCTCGTTTGTCAGCTTAAAAATAAGAGAGAGAGTTCACCAACTTCCTGCAACCTGTGCATAGACTTGCAGAGCTTTTAAACTAAAAGCCCTTCCTAATGCATCCAGGATTTGAATCCAGGCCCCCTGAAATAAAGTCAAAGACATAAACCACTGCACCACAAATTTATCAGGTTTAGAGAACTACTTAAAGACATGAGCCTTTAAAGAAACTATTTTTTCCCTCATGAGAAACTGTCCACATGCACATGACTAAACACACACCTCAAGCTCGTGCACACTTTTGTGGAGGAAACAAGGCTTCATCACAGGACTTTTCTTTGTTTTCTTTGACACAAATGGCTGTGTCTCAGGTAAATTATATTTTCTCATGTAGATACTCAATTCTTGTATAGGTTCCTTTAAGCAGGTATTAAACATTTTTCATTAAGCCCACATTTCTGTATGAAATAAAATTTTATATTGGCCTGATGTAATTTTCTAATATTAAAAGGGACAATGTGTGCAACTAATTTGGCTTTAAATTAGCAAAAATAAAGCATTGCTTTTGTAAATATTTAATGAAGACACACCAAAATTAAAGTACTCTCATAGTGTAGAGAATGGCTAGTTTGTTTCGTCTTCCTCTCCCTTTTAAAGAAGTATGTGTGTATGCAGAAATTCAGATTGATATTTCAGCCAGTCTGTAGCACAGCAGCAGAAGAGGGTCTCTTTATGACGTGTTTAGAGTTGCTTGTTTTTAGAGCCCAAATAAGCAACTTCACATTCAGAAACAAGCCCAAAAAAATAAAAACCCACAACTCATGGAATTTACAAGCGACTTTTGAAAAAAAAAAAAGAAAAAAAAACATTCCTAAAGTTGCCTAATAAGCGGGCTTGGCAACAGTGCCAAAAACCATTTCACATGATGGTTATACCAATTCGCTATTAGCAGTAGCTTGATACCAAATACATGGAGACCATGTTGACATTGTCACATTTATGACACTCCATGGCTTCTGTAGTAGTTATTATGAATGTAATGGCTAGGTTCTTTGTAAGTCATTTAGTGCACCACTAGCTGGTGCGCCAGTGTGTAAAGCTTACACACAGGGGCTTTAAATGTTGTGTTTGCATTAGCTGTAAGCAGAAAATCATCGTAACTAAGAAATAAAGGCTTTAACATGTCTGTGTAATTACCCTATATGATGTATTTGATTTAGTGAACAATGCCACTGAAATAAATTATTTTCTCATTAATATAACAGTAAATTATTGAATATCTCATGGAGGCAAAAAAGTTTAAACAGATAAACACAAAAGGTAGTTTTCACATGATGATTAATTTGTCAAGAAAAGGGAAACAAGATATCTATAACACCCTAGCCCGATGTGAAAGAGGTATTTTCTCCTAAACTTAATAAATGGCTGTGCCATCTTTGGAAACAATAACAGCAATCAAGCAAACTGGCAATGTGTTCTATATCACTGTGTAATCATTCAAGCCGAACTGTGGAGGTATTAGGGCAATGTCTGTTTTAAGAAAACATTTGATACTGAAAAACATTTTAGAAACAACTCTTGAAAAAAAAAAACATTTCGAATTCAAGGTTTTTTTAATACAGTTTTGTATTTTTTAAGTTTTACAGCTTTGGCCCTGTTTAGGTGTGAGAGGTGGGATTTTAGCTGACAGGGGTTTAAAATCATGACATACAGCTAAACACAGGTGCTAGGCTAAACATTCCTAGATATTGCATTCACTACCGGTGGGAATTGCAATCGTATGATTTTTAAAGGCAGACTTGTCACTTCCAATATGATGAACTCACTAACGTATCATGGCGGGTGTGTTTCAATATGAGGGCTGCATCCTTTGAAGGAAACATTTATAGGCCAATTATGTCACTGCAACAAAGGCTGTCCCAATTTGCGATTCATTCAATGGCTCCTTCAAAAATGACCAACAAACGTGTCCTTTTCCCCGATTTGTAGGATGAGTCAGGTATATATTTTGACTCAACCTACTCCATGATTTATGGTGGGTTGAAGACAATTATTCTGGAGAGGAGTTAAATGCTGTGAATAAAGTTGGATATATGCAATAAATAAAATAAATATTTCCCTTCATATTCTACGGAAGCGTATTGCATTCACCAAATAGAAATCAGACAGCTTATCTCATAATTACGAGATAATATGTCATAATTATGAGATTATATGTCATAATTATGAGATAAGATGTCATAATTACGAGATAAGATGTCATAATTTTGAGATATGTCATAATTACGATCAGGATCTCATATGTCAAAAGGACAGTCATTGCTGCGGAAGCGTTATAACTCGGCATCCGCTCGCGGGATATTTCAATGTTATCAAAGAACATGTAGAGACAGAGGGAGTCCCTTTATTTGTTTTTAAGAAGTCGTCATTTATCGGAGGAATTTATTTCTGCACTAAGGAGTGACAAGGTAAGTCAAGCATATAAAGTAAATAGCCTAATTGAAAGCTGATCGATTCGATAGTTATTAATTATAGTTAGCAACTCCATACTGATTACACCTGCAGCACTGTAGACTCTGTGGCTCTGTTTACACGACGGAAATAGGTTTGCATTGCGTTTGTACTGTCCATTTATACACTACAAGGTTTAACTGTTGCTTAAGGGGACTTTAAGCTATAGCTGTGGGTTTATTCAGAAGATTTTGCAGCCGAAACAGTACAATAGCCGAAGTTTTCTTCTTCTGGGCAATTTGACGTGGAGTTTCAAAGAAAACAGCCCTACTAGTGGTGCGGCAAGGGAATTACACCATTTAAGTACTGTGTCCGTGTAAACAGGGCCCGTGACTGCAAATTTACTTAATAAATGTTGATGAATTTGGCTGACAAAAAGATATAGAGATAAGGATAAGTAGCTTAATTTCTTTAAAAACATGTCATGTAATTATTCATAATACTGTTGTAAACACCAATAAACATTAATTTAAAACAATCTATTTTTGTTTTTCTATTTGATATAACTATAATTTCATTGTTCTTACAGATTGACCTATCAGCTATATCAAGCATGGATGATGAGAGCTTAGCCACCTACATTCCCACCAATGGTGACAGAATTGCCACCCGGAGATTTTGCTCCGAGTACCAAGGAAAAGGTGAAAAGATGTGCATCGACAGACATTTCTTCAAAAACTCAAAAGATGGGAATTGACAAAGATCCATGACCAAAAAAACTCTGATGCAACTCAGAAAAACCCAAAATCATATTTAAGGAACAAACTGGCTTTGAGAAAAACAAGACGGGTTTAGTTAGGATGGATACATGAAGGAAAGCAACTATGCAAGAAAAATGGAGAAACAAGGAGAGTGGGTTTGCCAAAGGAAGCAAAAAATTTGACATTTTAAGTGTAGCAAAATAACTATTCTTTCTTAACATGCATCCATCCATTTTCTGACCCGCTTAATCCCTCATGGGGTCATGGGGGTTGCTGGTGCCTATCTCCAGCTTTCACTGGGCGAGAGGCGGGGTACACCTTGGACGGGTCGCCAGTCTGTCACAGGGCAACACATAGACAGAAAGGGCAAACAACCATTCACGCACACACTCACACCTAAGGAGAATTTAGAGAGACCAATTAACCTAACAGTCATGTTTTTGGACAGTGGGAGGAAGCCGGAGTACCCGGAGTACCATGGACTTAGCCAGAAAATTTGAACAACATCTTTCCGGGCTCCTCCCCCTCGCTCTTTGCTGTGCTACAGCCCTCCCTCAACAGCTCATCCCCCATAGTGGAGCCTGCTGTGCTACTCTATTGTTTACCTGTCTTTGTTTTCTGAGCAGGTGCTAATTAAGTAATTGGTTGTTTTTCTTGCAAAGGGGGTTGCTTCACAGCCTTTTCTTCACACAGCAAATAGCCCACCGGCAATTTTGAGCTTGAATTAGGGTAGCACTGTGCAGGGGAAGAGGTATGAGCAGCTTGTATACAAAACTGATTGACATTGCCAACAACCACTCAGAGCCAGACATTCTTCCTGGCTCTGATTGGCTGTTTCTGATGTACTGTATTTCTGCAAATGGCAGTAGGGCCACTAGGAGGAGCCAGAGAAGTTAGATTTTTCTCACAGATTATCTCTTTCATATTTGACTCTTAGGACAAAATGACAGTTTTAACAAATATGTAAAAAGTACATTCATAAAAAAGTTACCTACTCTATCTTTAATACACTGATGCTTATAGTTACACTTTAAGTGTTATTCTATTAACTTTTCTTGCAGATGATCTATATAAACGCAGGGCTATACTTTATTGTTACTGTGCATTTTTTTTTTTACATTTTTATGTGAAGTTTTTTTATGTTCTTCAATATTTAAAAAAACATCTTAACCATCTATTAAAACCATCTTAGTACTGCCCTCTTAGAGTTGAATGGTGACTATTACCATTGGAATTTCCTATATGTTCAAATGTTACATGCTTTTGTCACTGGTACGTTCTTTCGTCACCATAGGCCAGTGTTTGGGTATAAAAGCATCTCAGTCCATTGCACACCCCTTCTCCTCAGCCAGTCAGACTCAGGAGTTGGAACTGTGAGCATTGATCAACAATGTTTAGTGTTTGATACTGCTCAACTTTACTACTCAGAATCTGCACCCATTCTTTCCTCCACTGCCTCAACATTGACCAGATTTGTAGATTACATCTCTGAGTCAGCACTTTGAGCCAGTAGCTTGAACTGATAATATTCAGCCTGGCTTGGTTCCAAAAAGCCTTCCACAACCTCTGGTGACGAGGAGGGTAAAAACAATCCTCCACCTCAAAAGACAGCTCCTTGGTAAAACCACCAGATCTTGTCACCCTTGTCATTCCATGTTTCAACTTGTCACTTTCCCTTGTCCTGACCGCAGCCCCAAGCCCTGCTTCACAAAGACTACTCATCCTCACTCTTAGCTGTGTGTCTTGGACCCACCCTCTTTGGTGGCATTTTTCAAAATGTGTCTGGGCCAGGATTATACCTTTACATCAGTGTGAGTTACACTAGATGTGTTAGTTAAAAGCTAAAAAAAAATCCAATTCTAAGATTTATTTTAGGCAAAACAGTGCTGAAATCTATATGTCATGATTGTAGACTGAACCCGAACACAACCACACACACAGAGCTCTGTTTTGAGAGTTTATTGAAGATGATGAGTCGTGAAGGATGAGAACCAGGGTCTTTACCAGGCTGGAGCAGGTGAATACTGAGTGCAGGAGCTGCAGGACTGGAGAGCGCTGGAGAGCTGAGGGTGCTGCGCTAAGAACCACAGCACAGCATAGAGGTGACTCCGAGCGCTGGGGTTGCAGCAGGACCAGGAGAAAGGCAGACAGAATACTTGCAGGCAGGCAGGCAGGCGTAGACGAAGGGAACTCCGGCAGGACGAGGTGAGAGTGCTCGTGAACAGAGGTGAGCAGTGGTAGGCAGTAATGAGCAGACAATCCGACGGAGAAGAGCTGACTGAAGGGAGCTTAAATAGGGAGGATAGCAGATGAATAGAGTCCTGGCTTGACTGAGGCTGTCAGGTGTAACTGATGAGAAGGTGGAGTGGAGAACTGGGGTGTATGGAAGGCTGAGAGTGCCATGAATGTCCTCCATACAATGACACCATATCAATAAATGATCCACCTAAGCCTTTACAAGCCTTTGTTAACCTAGGTTACTAATGTTAAATAACTGGGATGGAAAAAAATGTACTGTTCTGAGGCAAAAGACAAGACGAGAGAGACATTGTATAAAAACTCTACAGTGTTGGTTCATCCAGCTGTTACAGTGAAGTTGTGTCTCTTGCATTAAAGAGTAAAGGAGAACAAGAAATTTAACATATAACAATGACTGGGGAATCTAAAAGTATAAGCTTATATGATAAGACAACAAGAGGAAAATAAAAGACAAAAAACATGCTTATTGCAATCAGAACTTTTATAACTGTCAACTATTCAATAGAGATGAGATTAAAATTAGATGTGAAGGTTAAACTGACAAAGGGCAATTTGGTCAAAAAGAGAAACAATTAATAATTGTAATAGAAATCTGGCACAGACAAACATGTCTCAAATAATGGGGACTGGTAATAAACAGTAGTGTGGTGGAAATAATGGGGATTAGTAATAAACAGTGGTGTGGTGGAGACAAAAGTCTCAGGGACTTCTGAGCAGTAGATTGTCTCTTCTCATTCGCTTTGAGCAGAGTGTCAAGCTGCCCTCCACCCCCTTAGGGAGTCATCTACCAAATTGGATCAATAAGTAATTAACACTCTAGCTCTTTGCTGGCAAGTTCTCTTACCTTTCTTCGCTGATGCTTGGTGTATAGGGTGCTACTCTAGCGAGAGACAGAAGCACACATAAAGGATGGAGATAGCATTTTAGTCATGCAGAAATGCATGTAAACCTTTCTTCTTTGGACTCCAGTGTTCTCATGTGTGTGGTGACATGGACAGTAAACATATTGACCTCTGCTGTGTTAAAACCCTCTTTGGTCATTTTGATATCTTGCATTTTAAATATGCCTAATTTGTCTACAGAGTGCTGTCATAGTGATCGTCCTTCACACAAGTACATACAGTAAAACCCATTCACCTCAAATCCTCTTCACTTTCCATCCTTGTTCCATTTGATAACTGTTTAATATTGATGGAACTCTTCAGGGGTAGAGTAGTAACATCTAATTTGCAAAAAATTATTAAAAAAAAGTTGTAAATGGATGAAACTAATTGAGCAGACTGAAGTGATAGCAGAGGAAAGGATACTAAGTAAAGCGCTACTGTATGCTAGAGAGAGAGAGAGAGAGAGAGAGAGAGAGAGAGAGAGAGAGAGAGAGAGAGAGAGAGAGAGAGAGAGACACAAGAAGACATGATGGGAGATAACAACAGTGCCAGGCAAAGTAGTGGATTGATGTCTGAGGATTCAGTACAGAGCACAACCATAAATCCTGTTGGCTAATCACAGCTATTGATGAATTATTGATGAGAAAGCTTCATCAATAATTGCTGCTTTTGGACCAACCAGTCCTTAAAGGAGTAGGGAATCAGGGCTGGAGCCGTTGCACTAAGAAAACCTACAGCCAAAACATGGTGATTGATGAAAACAATAAAGACATGCAGAAGTTGCTTAATTTGTTGAAATGTTTGACAATATCTTTAGACATTGCTATTGTTAATTTCAGCTAAGGATTCATCCAAGAGGACACAATTCCAAATTGTTTTCCAGACAACCATTTTCTCAGAAACAGAAAAAAGTAGTTGTCTGGTACATTTTTTGCCTCTTTCAGGTTCTTGTCAATTTTGGTTAATGTAAACCAGAACTGTCATTGTTAGTCAAATGTATGTTACAACACACTAATACAACTGATCCTTAAATTGGGGCAGATATTTGCCTTGTTAGTGGGGACTTTAGGATGTGTAATTCTGCCCTTGAGAAGAAGCCACTTGTCACACCCCGTTCTAGTAATTCGGGGCCCCCTCTTGATTCTGTGGACTCACCCTCTGTAAATTTCAGGATTGCCCATATGCCCATGAGTTGTGTAGAAGCGTAATAAGGCTCTCATTTTGGATTTAGACTTTCTAGCTGCTGATGGTGGTATTGTGAATCCCTAATTCAATTCAATTTTATTTATATAGCGCCAAATCATGAAACATGTCATCTTAAGGCACTTTACAAAATCAAGTTCAATCATATTATACAGATTGGGTCAGGTTATACAGATTGGTCAAAAATGTCCTATATAAGGAAACCAGTTGATTGCATCAAAGTCCCGACAAGCAGCATTCACTCCTGGGGAACCGTAGAGCCACAGGGAGAGTCGTCTGCATTGTACATGGCTTTGCTGCAATCCCTCATACTGAGCAAGCATGAAGCGACAGTGGGAAGAAAAACTCCCCATTAACGGGAAGGAAAACCTCCGGCAGAACCGGGCTCAGTATGAACGGTCATCTGCCTCGACCGACTGGGGTTACGGAAGACAGAGCAGAGGCACAACAAGAGAGACCAAAAAGCACAGAAGCACACATTGATCTAGTAATTTGTTCTACATTAGATGGTAGTAGCGGGTGAGACGTCTTCTCTGGATGATGTCACAGTTAACAGAACGCCAGACCAGGTGTACCTACTATGAAGAAAAAGAGAGAGAGCAAAAAGTTAAAAGCTGAAATGACGACAGTCATTTCAATGTAATACAATGCAAAACTGGAGAACAGTAGACTGAAGAACAGTAGAAATCAGTAGAGTGAGAAAATTAGACCCTAATGTCCTCCAGCAGCCTAGGCCTATCACAGCACAACTATAGAGATAGCTCAGGGTATGAGCCACTCTAACTATAAGCTTTGTCAAAAAGGAAAGTTTTAACATTAGTCTTAAAAATAGATAGGGTGTCTGCCTCACGGACCAAAACTGGGAGTTGGTTCCACAGGAGAGGAGCCTGATAGCTAAAGGATCTGCCTCCCATTCTACTTTTAGAGACTCTAGGAACCACCAGCAGACCTGCAGTCTGAGAGCGAAGTGCTCTGTTAGGAACATACGGGGTAATCAGAGCTCTGATATATGATGGAGCTTGATTATTAAGGGCTTTATACGTTAGAAGGAGAATTTTAAATTCTATTCTTGATTTAACAGGAAGCCAATGAAGGGAAGCTAAAATTGGAGAAATATGATCCCTCTTGTTGATTTTCATCAGAACTCTTGCCGCAGCATTTTGAATCAGCTGAAGACTTCGAACTGCATTTTGTGGACTTCCTGATAGTAAAGAATTACAATAGTCCAGCCTTGAAGTAACAAATGCATGGACTAGTTTTTCAGCATCACTCCTGGACAGAATGTTTCTAATTTTGGCGATATTCCGGAGGTGAAAAAAGGAAACTCTGGAAATCTGTTTAATTTGGGATTTAAGTGACATGTCTTGGTCGAAAACAACACCAAGATTTTTAACTTTATTACCAGAGGCCAAGTTAATGCCATCCAGATTAAGTGATAGATTAAGAACTTTATTTTTTGAAGACTCTGGCCCAAAGATTACAACTTCTGTCTTGTCAGAATTTAAATGCAGGAAATTTAAAGTCATCCAGCTTTTGATGTCATCAAGACATGACTGCAGTCGAAGTAACTGATTGGATTCATCAGGATTTATGGATAAATATAGCTGAGTGTCATCAGCATAACAGTGGAAATTAATCCCATGCTGTCTGATAATTTTGCCAATCGGAAGCATATATATAGTAAATAGAATTGGTCCAAGGACTGAACCCTGTGGTACTCCACAAGTGACCCTAGAGTTTGAGGCAGATTTATTATTAACATGAACAAACTGGAATCTGTCCGACAGATAAGATTTAAACCAGCCTAATGCTTTTCCCTTAATCCCTACAGTATGCTCAAGTCTTTGTAGGAGAATATTGTGATCAACTGTATCAAATGCAGCACTGAGATCTAACAGGACAAGTATAGACACAAGTCCATTATCTGAGGCCATGAGAATATCATTGGTGACCTTCACCAGAGCTGTTTCAGTGCTATGATGAGCTCTGAAGCCTGACTGAAACTCCTCATGTAGGTCATTACTTTGTAAATGTTCACATAGTTGATTAGCAACTACTTTCTCAAGAATTTTAGATAAGAAAAGAAGATTAGATATAGGTCTGTAATTTACTAACTCATCTTGATCAAGAGATGGTTTCTTAAATAAAGGTTTAATAACAGCTACTTTAAAAGCCTGTGGTACATATCCATTTACCAAGGATAGATTAATCATGTCTAAAATAGGACCACTGATCAGAGGGAATACCTCCTTAAACAACTTGGTTGGGATTGGGTCTAACATACAGGTAGAAGGTTTAGATGAAGCATCTATTAAAAGTTTTTAATAGATGAATCAGTAGTCCCGCTAGATAATCCACATTCTGTATGCTCAAAAGCTCATTGAGGTTTCATTTTCATCAGCATTATCGATTCCTTCTATATTGAACTTCACTCCACCAAAGCCTGCAATTAATTTGCTAACTTCTTTACTGAGAAATTCCAAAAGATTAGAGGATCAGTCTGTAAATCAATATCAAGTTCAGTACCAAGGCTGTCTCCATCTAAAACTTATCTTAAATGTCCCAATTCAGCCAAATAAACCACAAAAGCTTAGAAGAAATCATTCACCAGTTAAGTTCTTCCTACTGCTGCCTCAGTGTTCTACCCATAGCTTTCTTTAAGAAATTTGTGCCTGTCATTACATCTGATTTGACTCAGATAATAAAAACATCCCTTCTGTCAAGTGTTTTCCCCCAGTCCCTTAAAACAGCAATTATTATTATTTTTTTTATTATTTATTTATTTATTTGACAGGGACAGTACAATTAAGCATTGCAACCAAACAGGTGGCTGATGTCCAAGTACATAAGGCTTGTAGCCACGGGCTAATTTGCAGCCTTCGTCCCTGGTTAGGCTTTTAAAAGGTGTAAGCATTAAGGGGGAGGGAGGTTAGTAACGACACACAAATGCATAAAAAACAAGAGAAGTTAAAACAAACAATACAGTACAAGCCAGTTTAGTGCTCACACTTTTGATTGTCTTTGAGCCATTATCAAACCACTGTTTGAAAAAGACCAATTTGAACAAACTACTTCTGCAGAACTACACGCCCATCTCAAACCTCCCCTTTATCAGTACGATTATTGAAAAAGCTGCGTTTCGACTATTAAAAACCTTCTTAACAATGAACAAACGCTTTGACGTTTTCCAGTCAGGTTTCCGTGCTCACCATAGTACAGAGACCCCTCTTGTCAAGGTGTTTGATGATATCCATATAAATGCAGACTGTGGAAGAACCACAGTACTGGTATTATTGGACCTCAGTTTAACATACTGTCGATCACTCCATTCTGTTAGAACGCCTGGAAAACTGGGTCAGCCTTTCTCGTACAGCACTCAACTGGTTTAAATTCTACTTAAAGGGCAGGGACTTTTTTGTGTCAGTAGGTAGCTTTACATCAGAGATGACAAAAATCACATGTGGGGTTCCCCAAGGGTTCGTCCTGGGTCCCCATTTGCCAGCTCTGCATGCATAAACACACACACACACACACACACACACACACACACACACACACACACACACACACACACACACACACACACACACACACACACACACACACAGTGGCAAAACTGTTTATAGTTAACACAAAACAGCAAAAGCATCCAGCCAAGAATTTCACATTTGATATCTGTTATAAGCAGATATTCACCACTAACTTAGTAAACACTTTATAGTGACTTTTCAACCGCGACGAACAGATCCTGTCTGAGGGAAATCAGAGATGGTCTGACCAAGTAAAAATGCCACAGCAGTAGCGGCTGTAACACAGCAGTCTCCCCAGTGAGGCAAGCTTGTCAGCGGGTCTCTACCGCTCCCAAGAAGCAAGAGCAGAATTAAAATTGGCTCATAATCTAAATTACCTGACTGCACAGAAGAAATTTGAAGGTGTGCTTTCTCGCCTAAAAAACTCTTAAAACAACTTTTTGTGATAAATTAAGGTTAAAAAATTTAAGGTTAAAAAATCGATAGTTTGTAAATTGTTAAGTGTTGGGTGGCTTGAGAGACCAAAGCCCTGGGAAAGTAAAGCGTGGGGAATATAAAATTAATTGGGTAGATTTGTATGGAAACGCTACCCGTGATTTGCAAATTGGCAGTGAAAAACGGGCTATTGATTTTTAACAATGTGATGTGAAATGATATACCTCTTCAAATAATCTAGATAATGCCACAATGTGGCAAAGTCAGACCTGATTCCTTTATTTTTCATTTGCAGTTTACATCCATAAAGGCATTGCAGTCTAAACAGCCGAATTTAGAAATTTCGTTTTTAACAGGGTGTGCAGCTGTTAAAAACGGAATATATAATTAAAAAATAATGTACAATTTAAATAATAAGAATTTGGGGAAAAAATAGAAGAGGCTGTGCATTCGGGTAATATTTTTCTTAGTCTGCATTTTGTGGCTCCAGCCTTCTTATCCCAACTACAAGTTTCACGTTCTGGTCTTCTGAATCTTATTTGCAGCACCCTTTCTTTTCTTTCTCTCCAGATGGAAGTTGAAATGAATCTAAATTAATGAATATCATTATGGCCTCTTCAGTAGCTATACTGTGTTACTAACCTCTCCTCACTTTATCTCCCTCTGCACATGGGTCCTAGGCAACCAAACCTTTCTGGGACTTACAGATAGAAAAGTGCAACTACTGTTTTATATGCTTTTTTTTCCTCCAAATGGAAGAAATGCTGATTTTTTTGATCAGCAGGGAGCAAGGCATACCGTAATGAGTTTTACACTTAACAAGGGTGGTTTAATGCCTGCCAACATGTTTTACACAGATATCAGCGACTTACAGCCTGTCCAATTTTAGGTAACATTAGGCTACCAATGAATGATATTTTAAACTACTTAAAACGTACTACATATAATGTGTGAGTGCTACTTGTTTTTTAATAGTGTTCATTTACTTAGACTTAATATGTCCTGTTGTTGATGAGTAACAAGTAACCAATGGTTGTTGTATTCTTAAACAATTAATTGTAAAAAGCTTGTTCTAGTTAGTTTATTTTGTCTACTATACCTGTTGTTCTGTAACGAGTTATGTATTATAGTTGCCGAAATCGGAAGGAATACATTTCCCACAATAATTTTCAATAACCTTTACCAGCCTAAGTTGCTGAGCATCACACTGATAGCTTCTCTTCCCACAACTATTTTACTTTAATGAGCTACTTTCAGTTACTGCTGCAACATTTTACTGCACCTGGTCTGGTATTTGTTTAACTGTTTCCTTATTTACAAGGGCCATCTGCTGTGCTATTGCTTCAAGTAACTTAATATGTTTTTAGTTGATACACTTTCAGTGTTTTGAAGCCACTGAAGGATTTACTACTACCATTAATTAATCTTTTTAACCATATGTAGTGTTGCGACTCCAAAGAGAAAAACAGCCTAGTCGCTTGCAAGGGAAAGGATGGGTCCTGTTTGTCAGATGCGCTGCTGTTGATTGAGAAGAAATGCACACTGAATCCAGGATTATATCTTGGATGATTTATTAAACAGAGGTTTTTAACATGGATTACATTCAGTTGGAAACATGTCTCTATAGTGGTACGTGATCTGTACTCTATCAAAGCAAGGCAAAAACGTTCAACAAAAAATACGGCTACCCCACTCCCCTCTCTCCTGTCAAACCCGGTACAGGTAAGCACACCTCTTTTGAAGCAACCAGCCCCCTTCACCAAATGTGTCACATGACATACTTAGACTTAGACAACTTTGTCATTTTGTATGTACAGGGTGCATACAGAATACAATTTTGTTGCATACAGCTTATAGGAGTATAGTCAGACTCCAGGTGGAATAAGGCAACATTGCAATATAAAGTGCAGCAGTTAACATAATGTAAACATATAACAGTGCAGGAGAAAACAGTGTGCCGTCACATTGTGCAGGAAAATTTACAAACCCTTTTTAATGTGCAAAATAATGGTGCAAAAAGGCATTTGTGCAAAAATGCATTTCTGTTGTGTAGAGGGAAACTAAGAGTTCAGCAGCATTGGTAATGCCAGATAGAGATGTGGTGACGCAGATGTACAGATGTGGTGCAGAGTCCAGTTTATACTTCAACAGTTCAACAGTCTGATGGCAACGGGGAAAAAAACTGTTGCAGAACCTGGTGGACCTGCAGCGGATTCTGCGGAACCTCTTCCCAGAGGGCAGCAGGGAGAACAGTCCACAGTGGAGGTGTGAGGGATCACTGATGATGTTGAGGGCTCGGGACATGCGCCGCTGGGATGAAATGTCCTTAATTGAGGGAAGAGGAGCCCCGATGATCCATTCTGCTGTCCTCACCACTCTCCTCACATTCTTCCAGTCGGAGGCACTGCAGCCTCCACACCACACAGAGAGACAGCTAATCAGAATGCTCTCTATGGTGCTTCTGTAGAAGGTCATGAGGATGGGTGGTGGCAGGTGGGCTCTCCTCGTCCTCCGTAGGAAGTACAGTTGCTTCTGTGCCCTCTTGATCACTGATGTGGTGTTCACAGACCAGGTGAGATTGTATGTGATGTGCACCCCCAGGAACTTGGTGTTGCTGACCACCTCCACAGCTGAGCTGTTGATGAGCAGTGGACCATGGCGAGGCCGTTTTTTTTAACACCTTCTGCCATGTATACACTCTATACATCACCATTGCAACCATTCACCATGTGAAAAAGAAACATAATGCATTTATGGCTCCTACACACCAGCCCCTTTAATTATTACTCAATAATTAACAAACAACAATCAACAAATAGGAGGCATAAATGCATTAGCAATAATGAATCACTATTTTAAAGCCTGCAAATTTGTGTCCATCAAGAAAGATAATATAATCCATGCTGGAATCTTGTTTCTTCATGTTTAAGTCATGAGTCATAATCAAGTTGAAAGAAATGTCTCAAGAAAGCAAGTCTACAGTCAAAAGGAGGGCACAAGTCATAAATCCAAAAGTAATCTACAACTTAAGCTCTGCAAGGTTCCACGGAGTCCACAGAATCCATGATCTCTACTGAGGGGTTAGTTCATTCTTAACCAGTCTCAGCATCCTGCAACAAACAGACCTTTGTAATAGACTGATCCAGGCAGCTAGTCTGGGTTTTTATTTGAACCTGTCGAACAAATCCTCTTCTGTCCGGAAAGGTTTGAACAACTCGTCCCATCAGCCAAGAGTTCTGAGGCGCTGTGCTGTCCATGATGAGAACAAGGTCTCCTTTACCGAGGTTCCTCCTTGCTCCTGTCCATTTTTGGCACTCCTGTAGCTGGGGTAAAAATTCTTTGATCTATCTTTTCCAAAAGATATCAGACATATATTGCACCGGTCTCCATCTCTTGTGTGCAGATATGTCTGTTGGCTGGAACACTCCTGGTGGTAAGAATGGAGAGGTTTTCAACAATAGCAGGTGATTAGGGTTGGTACTTCTAAATCATTCACATCCATGGAGGCCTTTGTGATTGGTCAGCTGTTGATGATGGCTTCAGCTTCACAAAGCACTGTGAAGGTGGAATTAAGTACCTTGCGGATGGATCTTATTAACCGTTCCCATGGTCCTCCATGGTGTGAGCCAGCAGGTGGATTAAAGTTCCATTTTATTCCTTTCTGCAGCATAAAATCCAAAATCTGTTCACTGTTCCACTGTTCAATAGCTGTCCTTAGTTCTGGCTCTGCTCCTACAAAGTTGGTGCCATTGTCAGAACAAAGCTCTTGGACTTGACCTCTTCTTGCAATAAAGTGTCTGAATCAGGGACAATTCTTTCGTCCAGCAAATCTGGCATTCAGTCGGCGACAGATAACGCACTTTGACAGCACCTTACTTATGGCTGTAGTTACCCCAGTTATCCAGTATCTCTCTCTTATCTGGTGTGGAATATACCAAACTTTTCCATCAGCACGGTTTAGCTCCTCTTCAGGTACCTTCTCCGCATAGCCTTTGTCCAGCAGATCATTTATGAAGATGTCATACTCATTATAGAATGTTGAGTCCCTCTGCATCCTGCGTTTAAGATTTTGTAAACGCTGCTCAACAAGTTTTATGTTATTTGGCATGCAGATGGTACTTTGTTTCAGTGGTAGGCTGATTGCATAATGGCCATTTAGATGTTTTACTGAATTGTTGACCAATTCAAGAAACTGCTGGTCCTCCATTTATACTACACACCACCTCTAATGGCTCCAGGGCCTTTGGCACGTTGGTCCCAATCAGAAGCTCAATTCCTGCATCAATCTGAGGTAAGTGAATATTTTTCAAATGAGGCCATTTTTAATATCCCTTTCAGTAGGAATATTTTCTTTATTCACTGGCATGGACTCCTGTGTGTACACTTTAGGCAACTCAAGAAACTTATCTCCGTACAATGCAGCCACCTCCAGCCCTAACACTGTGTTGCTGCTCACAACCCTCTGTTGGCCCATAGTGGGCAGATGAATGTGTCCTTTCCTCCCAGTGAGATGCAATTTATTCATCAGACTCTCTGTACAAAAAACTGCTGTGCTACCTTGGTCCAAAAATGCATACGTGGTAACAATTTGGCTTCCTTTTTTAGATTTCACTTGGACGGGCACGATTGGCAGCTTACAATCTTGGTCTCCAGCCCCTGTAAGGCCACTTGACACCACCGTGTTACCACAGACCTCTGCATCCCTTTCAGCTCAATCCTTATGGAGTACAGTAGGGTGTTTCAGGCTACACTTTGAACAGGAAATCCTCTTGCGGCAATGCTTACTCTTGTGTCCTATACACAAACACCTGAAGCATAAACCATTTTCCTTTAAGAAGTTTATCTTCTTCCCCTCCCTGGGCTGCCACCTTACCGTGGTGGAGGGGTTTGAGTGTCCCAGTGATCCTAGGAGCTATGCTGTCAGGGGCTTTAAGCCCCTAGCAGGGTCACCCAAGGCAGACAGGTCCTAGGTGAGGGACCAGACAAAGCGCAGCCCAAAACTCCCCTTATGATGAGTACAATTGTTGGACCTCGTGTTCCCTCGCCCGGACGCGGGTCACCGGGGCCCCACTCTGGAGCCAGGCCTGGAGGTGGGGCACGTTGGCGAGCGTCTGGTGGCCGGGCTTTTGCCCATGGAGCCCGGCCGGGCTCAGCCCGAAGAGGCGACATGGGTCCCCCTTCCGATGGGCTCACCACCTGTCGGAGGGGCCAAAGGGGTCGGGTGCAATGTGTAACGGGTAGCAGTGGAGGGCGGGGACCTTGGCGTTCCGATCCTCGGCTGCAGAAGCTGGCTCTTGGGACGTGGAATGTCACCTCTCTGGTGGGGAAGGAGCCTGAGCTTGTGCGCGAGGTTGAGAGGTTCCGACTAGAGATAGTCGGACTCACCTCGACGCACCGCTCTGGCTCCGGAACCAGTCTCCTTGAGAGGGGCTGGACATTCTTCCACTCTGGAGTTGCCCATGGTGAGAGGCGCCGAGCTGGGGTTGGCATACTTGTTGCCCCCCATCTCGGTGCCTGCACGTTGGGGTTTTCCCCGGTGAACGAGAGGGTGGCCTCCCTCCGCATCCGTGTGGGGGGACGGGTTCTGACTGTTGTTTGCGCTTATGCGCCAAACGGCAGTTCAGATTACCCACCCTTTTTGGAGTCCTTGGAAGGGGTACTGGAGAGTGCCCCTCCTGGGGACTCCCTCGTTTTGCTGGGGGACTTCAACGCTCACGTGGGCAATGACAGTGGGACCTGGAGGGGCGTGGTTGGGAGGAATGGCCCACCTGATCTGAACCCGAGTGGTGTTTTGTTGTTGGACTTCTGTGCTCGTCATGGATTGTCCATCACAAACACCATGTTCAAGCATAAGGGTGTCCATATGTGCTCTTGGCACCAGGACACCCTAGGTCGCAGTTCAATGATCGACTTTGTTGTCGTTTCATCTGACCTGCGGCCGCATGTCTTGGACACTCGGGTGAAGAGAGGGGCGGAGCTCTCCACCGACCACTACCTGGTGGTGAGTTGGCTCCGATGGCGGGGGAGGAAGCCGGTCCGACCGGGCAGGCCCAAACGTACTGTGAGGGTTTGCTGGGAACGTCTGGCGGAGTCCCCTGTGAGGCGGAGCTTTAACTCCCACCTCCGGGAGAACTTTAAACACGTCCCGAGGGAGGCGGGGGACATTGAGTCTGAATGGACCATGTTCCACGCCTCTATTGCTGAGGCGGCTAGTCGGAGCTGTGGCCGCAAGGTTGTCGGTGCATGTCGTGGCGGCAACCCTCGAACCCGCTGGTGGACACCAGCGGTGAGGGAAGCCGTCAAGCTGAAGAAGGAGTCCTACCGGGCTTTTTTGGCCTGTGGGACTCCGGAAGCAGCTGATGTGTACCGGCAGTCGAAGCGGCAGGCGGCTCGGCTGGTCGCCGAGGCAAAAACTCGGGCGTGGGAAGAGTTCGGAGAGGCCATGGAGAAAGACTTCCGTACGGCTTCGAAGCGATTCTGGTCCACCATCCGGCGTCTCAGGAGGGGGAAGCAGTGCAGTACCAACACTGTTTACAGTGGGGGTGGTGTGCTGCTGACCTCGACTCGGGACGTCGTGCGTCGGTGGGCGGAATACTTCGAAGACCTCCTTAATCCCACCAACACGTCTTCCATTGAGGAAGCAGAGCCTGAGGACTCTGGGTCGGGTTCTCCCATCTCTGGTGCTGAGGTTGCCGAGGTTGTTAAAAAGCTCCTCGGTGGCAAGGCTCCGGGGGTGGATGAGATTCGCCCTGAGTACCTTAAGGCTCTGGATGTTGTGGGGCTGTGTTGGTTAACGCGGCTCTGCAACATTGCGTGGACATCGGGGGCAGTTCCCCTGGATTGGCAGACTGGGGTGGTGGTCCCCCTATTTAAAAAGGGGGACCGGAGGGTGTGTTCCAACTACAGAGGAATCACACTCTTAAGCCTCCCTGGTAAGGTCTATTCAGGGGTTCTGGAAAGGAGGGTCCGTCGGATAGTCGAATCTCGGATTCAGGAAGAGCAGTGTGGTTTTCGTCCTGGCCGTGGAACACTGGACCAGCTCTACACCCTCAGCAGGATTCTTGAGGGGGCATGGGAGTTTGCCCAACCAGTCTACATGTGCTTTGTGGATCTGGAGAAGGCATTCGACCGTGTCCCCCGGGGGATCCTGTGGGGGGTACTCCGGGAGTATGGAGTACCGGACCCTTTAATAAGGGCTGTCAGGTCTCTGTACGACCGGTGTCAGAGTCTGGTCCGCATTGCCGGCAGTAAGTCGGACTCGTTTCCGGTGAGAGTTGGACTCCGCCAAGGCTGCCCTTTGTCACCGATTCTGTTCATAACTTTTATGGACAGAATTTCTAGGCGCAGCCAAGGTGTTGAGGGGATCCGCTTTGGTGGCCTTAGGATTGCGTCTCTGCTATTCGCGGATGACGTGGTCCTATTGGCTTCATCAGGGCGTGATCTACAGCTCTCACTGGAGCGGTTCGCAGCCGAGTGCGAAGCGGCCGGGATGAAGATCAGTGCCTCCAAATCCGAGACCATGGTCTTGAACCGGAAAAGGGTAGAGTGCCTTCTCCGGGTTGGGGAGGATGTCCTGCCCCTAGTGGAGGAGTTCAAGTATCTTGGGGTCTTGTTCACGAATGAGGGGAAGATGGAGCGGGAGATCCATCTCCCGCGGATTGGTGCAGCGTCTGCTGTGAAGCGGGCGCTGTACCGATCCGTTGTGGTGAAGAGAGAGCTGAGCCAAAAGGCGAAGCTCTCGATTTACCGGTCGATCTACGTTCCTACCCTCATCTATGGTCACGAGCTTTGGGTCGTGACCGAAAGAACGAGATCCCGGATACAAGCGGCTGAAATGAGTTTTCTCCGTAGTGTGTCTGGGCTCTCCCTTAGAGATAGGGTGAGGAGCTCAGTCATCCGGGGAGGACTCAGAGTAGAGCCGCTGCTCCTCCACGTCGAGAGGAGCCAGTTGAGGTGGCTCGGGCATCTGGTCAGGATGCCTCCTGGACGCCTCCCTGGAGAGGTGTTCCGGGCACGTCCCACCGGGAGGAGACCCAGGGGAAGACCCAGGACACGCTGGAGGGACTATGTCTCCCGGCTGGCCTGGGAACGCCTTGGGATTCCTCCTGAGGAGCTGGCCCAAGTGGCTGGGGAGAGGGACGTCTGGGCCTCCCTACTGAAGCTGCTACCCCCGCGACCCGACCCCGGATAAGCGGAAGACAACGGACGGACGGACGGAAGTTTATCTTCTTCTCATGTGCCATCCTCCCCAACTGGGCACACATAATCAGCGCTGTCCTGCTCCACAGAGAATAGATGTGTTTTTTCCAGTTGTTCCAATTTCTTTCTCTCTCTTCACAGGCTGAGGTTTGTTCTCCACAGGTCCGACAGTGGTTGCATAGATGGCTACTTTGGATCGTGACTGTAACTTTGGTTTGTATGTTCCTTTTATTCGTTATTGTAGGAGAATCTTGCCAAAAAAATATTACCAAAAACAGGATCTGTCAGAATCCTGACTTGATTTTCAAGGAAATCTGAAATATCACTGAATTTTTGTCTTCTTCTTTGGTGTTCCTGAAGATCACAAGCTTGACTACTCCATCTGTCTCTGAGTTTATATGGCAACTTCTTTATGATATTTAGCATATTGGAAGGCATGTCCAAGTCATGAAGAAACTGCACATCCTCCATCGTGTTACAACAGCCTCTGAGGAACAGACTGTAATCCTGTAGGGTCTTCACATCCTCTGACTTTATATTAGGCCATGATAGGGCTTTGTCCAAGTAGCAATAGACAACCTTTTGCTCATTACCAAACTGCTCCTTTAATAAAGTTTTGGCTTTCAAATATCCATGGTCCGAATTCATGTATTGACAGCTCCTCACAAGTTCTTTAGCAAGACCTTTAGTATGCTGCTCCAGGAAGTACAACCGATCAAAATTGTTTGTTGTGTTTCTTTTCACTGCGTTCGTAAAAGCCCTCATGAATGCATGATATTTTAATGGGTCACCATCAAATATTGAGATTTCTTTCTTTGGAAGAGCTGCGAGGCACTGTTGTTGAATTAACAAAGTTGTTATTTCGTAATGCCAAGAACATCATCATTGGTTTCCACCCCTAATGCATCTTTACTTAAATTTGTGGTTAATTGTCAGCAATTTCAGTATCCAGTTGCAGTTTTTCTTTTCGTTTGCGCAGTTGTTCCTCTCCTCCTCCAGCTGTAATCTTGCTTTCCTTTTGCGAAGCTCTTCTTCTTCTATGGCAAGCTTTTCCTCCAATACCTTCTGTCTTGTAGCTAAAGCAGCAAGATCAGCTTCAGCTGTTAAGTGTGCAGAGTATGTTGTACAGCTCATGTGAGAATTTTTGTGTGATTCAACGTTGGAAATACTGTCACTTGGTTATGTGATCTTTGTGATGTCATCTTCATGGACATCACAAACACTTAAATGTTCATTTGTTTCAGTTTGCTCCACCAAACGCATGGACTCATTCCTTATAGATGATTCTTGCTGTTCCTGTGAATTATTGTAGTGTTGTTCAGTTTCTTTTATCCATTGCTTTGTTTTATTCTGAAACGTTTCAGTGTACTTCATTATATTTGATAACCATTCAACTTGTTTATTAACTTCGTTCTCTGACAATAGTGACAACAATTCATCATGAGCAGCTTTGGCATATTCACAAAGTTTATCCAATCTCTCCAGAAATTCTTTTACTTGAGACAAATTTTTCATTTGTTTCATGCTCTTTCGTTTCTGGTATCAATCCTTTCATTTTATTGACAAACCTTTTACCTTATACCTTATACATCAAAGCCTTTTCAGTAAGTTTGCTTTCTCTTTTTTCCTCAAACTCTGTTTCAGAGCGCAAAGTACCACCATTAGTTTGACTCATTTTGAGTTTGAGTTGATTCAGTTTTTTCTTTTTCAGTGAAAACTTTGCATCAAAAACTTTTAAATAAACTTTCAGTACGTGTTGAACACAGCATTTTCTTTCAACAAGGCGTCATCATTGATTCCTTTGAAACTCCAAAGCATCGCTTGATCCACTATAAATAGACAGCAATCAAAGTGCGCGCAGAGCCATCAGCGCATGACATCCTTTTCCGACATATATTCATTCATTCATGAAGCCATGAACAGACATCCTCCAGCATTAATGCACATGGATTCCTTATCCATAACAAGCAAGAAACAGGTTTGACTTACCTGTTCTTCATCGTATGGTGTTTTGGGTGTGGCGCTTTGCATGCGTGGCCGCACTTACTTTGCGTTGTCCTGGTTAATTTGTGGACTCCTGGATTGCGAGCGATGGCTCTCATTATAGTGCCTTTTTTGTTGTGACTCCAAAGAGAAAACCAGCCTTGTCGCTTGAGAGGGAAAGGAAGGGTCCTGTTTGTCTGACACGCTGCCGTTGATTGCGAAGAAAAGTGCACTGAATCCGGGATTATATCTTGGATGATTTATTAAACAGTGATTTTAACTTTGATTACATTCAGTTGGAAACATGTCTTTGTGTTACGTGATCTGTACTTTATCGAAGCAAGGCAAAAACGTTCAACAAAAAATATGGCTACCCCACTGTCCTCTCTCCTGTCAAACCCGGTACAGGTAAGCACGACTCTTTTGAAGCAACCAGCCCCCTTCACCAAATGTGTCACATGACATACACTCTATACATCACCATAGCAACCATTCACCATGTGACAAAGAAACATAATACATTTATGGCTCCTACATGTAGTATTACTGACTTAGCACTATGTTTACGGCTTTCTCTTCTAGAAAAGACAAAAACTAAATAAAACATGCAACTGTGGACGCCATTAACTCTGTTTACCAACATGTTGGTACATTGTTAATGCTGTTATTTAATTGCTCATCTTGTTTTTTAAAGAAACTTTTCAAAAAAGTCAAGCATCGGCATTCCCACAGCAACTTCAGCTTGATCCATGGTCTGGCTCTAAATCAAATAGTATTCAGTAGCTGCTTAAGGACCTTTTAGAAACCAAAATGCAGGTACCTGGGTTGGAAACCAATTTTACCAGTTCTTGCCAGAAAAACTAGAAACCAACTCTATTATCTCTACCTTGTAAACAGTATAAATAAACAAGCCCAAAGTCTCTTATAATAAGCGGACGTGCCAACACTGCTGTAATCCTGGAACACAGGACAGAGTTTCAGGTGGTCCCTTTTCCTCTCTGACATCAGGAAATCTTTATCAAAGGTGCAATAAATCATGACTTTATGGGTTACTCATTGTTGTAAGATCAATATTATCAATATTGTTATATTTAATGGCCACTATTTTTGAATTGAAAAGCATAAATAAAAATTGTTTTCATCATTGCTGTGTAGAAACCTGTTTTCCTATCCTAGACATGCGGATACATTTCCCTCAAGGATTGCCATAGGGTGGGCAGTAAGCTGTTGTTTTGTACAGAAGTGCTGAAATAATAAAATAGTTACTCTGACCCATAGAGCAATCCAAATGCCCTGCTCCAAGTCCAATCTCCTTGCACTTCATGCAGTGGCGGTACTGAACACATAAAGTTGGTTATATTACTAATTGAAAGGTGAGGTCACACTGCAGCACTCTGTTTACAAAAAAAGAGGGGGAAAAATGTGGATACCGGCGTCTGTTTTTGAACAATGGGAGATGACAGTATTAAGACTACATCATAACAATTAGAAGGAAGGTAAGAAGAAAACAGCACAGCCATCAACAATGTTTAATGTGGAGCTGTGTCTGCTACTGTAGTGTGGAGAAGTCTGTGTGGATGTGTAGTGAAAGCCAGGACAATGATGAAAATGGTAGATAAATATCTTTAACATTATTGGAGACAAAATTAGCTCTGCAATTATCTGCAAAGTCGCACTACTCCACGCGCTTGTGCCTACCACTGTGCAAAACACTTTGTGTTGGAAACCCATCTGTTCAGATAACTTTGAATACACTGCGCTCAAAGAGAAACATGGTTGTAGCTTCATACAGTGGGGATACATTTATTCCAAATGAGAAAAAAAACTGGTCAGAGGTGACATGAGGATGAAGGGGCAATCCTGGAAGAAAATCTGGTAGAGGTCTAAAAAGTGAACCTCTACCAAGCTGAGTTGGAGGTTCACTTTTCAGGAGGACAACCTTTTACATAAAACCACAGTGACTAATTGACAATGGTTTTCACAGATGTCAAACTCAAGTCCTCAGAGGGCAGCTGTCCTGCTACCTTTAGATCTGTTCCAAGTTTGACACACCAGGTTTTGATCAAAAGTATAATCATGCATTAGAAGAACCCACTGAAAGTCAGATACTACACCTAACTGAGAATTTGTGGCAAGAATAGAAGATTAATGTTCACAGTCAGCGTAGATCCACCCTGAGCTTGAGATTTGCATTAAGAATGGGCACGAAAATATGTATTTAGATGTACAGTACAAAGATGTGTGTGAAAATTAAAATAAACATTTCATTTTCTTTTAACTTTACAATTATGTGCTGTCCTCATCATACAAATCATCTACAGTATATGGTTTGACAGTCCGTTAAACGCCTCTTGGATATCAAGACTCTGAAGACAGATGACTCTTTGTCCACTGGTTTAACGTTGCAAGAAGGTGAAACTGTAACATACAAAATTGCAATCAGCTATATGGCTGCCCCTTTAATATTTCAACAGCACTAAACAAGTAGAACAAATCACCCCATTTCAAAACCAACACCACTCAAAGTTCCATTATCATTTCCACATCTAATGAATCAAGTATTCATTCCATTCATTCATTTATTCAACTACATGGTTCAACATAAAAATCAGCTGCATAACACACATCAACAGTATTAATTCATCAGAAATCAATATACTTTCACAAAGTACACCATGCCCAAAATATAGAACTGGAATAGCAAATACCTTCGATGCTACCCAAAGGCATGGGAAGTTGCAGATGTTGCTGGCTAAACTTGGATACAAATCTTTAGTCTCTACAACACATGGCCAATAGGCTTAAACTGGGCTTACAAACATTTACTTCCTGATTATCTTGCCCTACATCCTGTGTGACAACTTCCTTTTTTTTTGCACTCCGTCTGATGCCCTCCTCCTGCCGCCCTGTTGTGGTTCTTTTTTTGTTTTGATTTTTGGACTCATCTTGTCTCTCCTCATGTGCACTACTGCATTGACTCCACCAGTTCTTGTGTGCTCAGCCAGTTGGACTCTTCTGCTTCCCCTCTCTGATGAAAGTTGCCTGTGTCTGCATGCTGTACTCCCTGTTTCCCCGTGAGATCCAGCCACTCGCTCTGCCCGTTCTGCTGGTTCTTCGGTCGACATTGCCCTGCACCTGATCAGCTCTGGCCTCTATCACTCAGTCTAAGTCTGTCACTACCTGCATCTTCTGGTCCCCTGGCTAATGGTTTAGGCAGGCCTACACCATCAGCCATCATTCATCTGTCAAGTCTGGTTCTGCTTACCCGCCTCAGCTGCCTCACAATAAACCTTTTAAAACATAACTGGGTTCGGCTGAATATTGGGTTCACCAGCATTACTCATTGCATCTGATGATGATTTTCAACTATTTTATTTGTCCTTTTGTTTCCTTTTTGTGTGTGTAGTTCCTTAGCTTCTTTTTATCTTAATTTTGCTTTATAGTTTAGTTAAGTTTCACTAGCCTAGTAGAGATGATTTGTTAATTGATATAAACAGTGTTAATTCAGATAAACAGCAAATATATAGTGGTGTTCTCTTAATGTCCCTTTCTTTCTGTTAATAAATTCTTGAACTTGAAGAGAAGTTGTCATTCATTTATTCTATGTGTACAGAGTTTGCCGTTAAAAGAATGCCAGTGCTCGAATCACCCTTTCTTTTTTTTTCTTTCTTTTTTTCCCCAGTGTCCTGTCTAGCAATGTGGCAATAAGAATTGATGTCTTAATGCTGTCATGGTTTAAGTTTTGTCTGGCTTCTTTGTTATTTTGTAGTTCACTTAGCTCTCCCTTGCTCAGCTTTAGTCACTCCTCTGGACACTAATTAGTTTTCATTCCCGTCACCTGTCAGGTAGAATTTACCCCTGATCTCTTGCCACCTGTGTTCACCTCTTTATAAGACTCACCTCATTCTGTTCTCGTCGCCGGTCCATAGCGTTCACTCCCGCTCAGTCTCTGCCAGAATCCTTGTCAGCTCAGTTTTTTTGTTACAGTTAGCCTGAAGACTCCCTTCAACTTGGTTTTTTGTTACAGCCAGCCAATAGACTTTCCTTCAGCTTTGTTTTGTTCCAGTCTCAGCCTAGATCCAGCTCAGCTCTGTTCACACTCCTGTTCTCATCTCCTGGTGAGCTGTTCCGCTCTCAAGTCCACGGTTCAGATGTTCTGCTCTCCAGTGCACGGCTCTGATGATCTGCTCTCCAGTGCAGGGCTCAGAGGTTCTGCTCTCCAGTGCACGGCTCAGAGGTTCTGCTCTCCAGTGCACGGCTCAGATGTTCTGCTCTCCAGTGCTCGGCTCAGATGTTCTGCTCTCCAGTGCTCGGCTCAGAGGTTCTGCCCTCAAGTTCACGGCTCAGAGGTTCTGCTCTCAAGTCCACGGCTCAGAGGTTCTGCTCTCCACGACCTCAGCTCAGATGCTCTGTCCTGGTCGCTAGTCTTCGGCTCCAGAGTTCCTCCCGGTCAGTCACTCCACGCGCCTCCTGCCGGCCAGCTTCTGCACCCTGCACCTCCGTCTGTTGAAAGACTCTGGGTTCTTCATCATCCATCTTCCACACCATTCAATAAAACTCACTTCTAAGAACCAGCTGTGTGTGTGCGTGCTGTGTCCGGGTTCATCCTCGAAAAATATCATAACAAATGCCAAATAGAGCTCGGCAGATTTTGCTTTCACAAGTGGAGCAAACAGCTTTCGCCATAATGCTCCGCTTGATTTGTGCATGTAAATAGCTTTATTGTGATTCCTGCAGGGAGAATTTCAAATTATATGGACACTACAATGGGAAAGTGGGAGAGTAAAGGAAGAACAAGAAGAGAAAAAAAAGAAAAGAAAGAGAAGAGGTGAAAGAAGGAAGAGAATGATAAAACGTCCTCTGTCTGCTCTATCACCTGGAAAGAGACGGAAAAAGAACAGCACAACCAACAGACATAAAGCAACAGATACAATCGTGTAACACCTTGATACCATTGCTAAATCATATGTATTATTATTTAAGCTGACATGTGTAATGTGATACCTGAAAAAAGAAAGTGAAAGTAAATAAATTATAGGCTTTCTGTATATAAGTGAACATTTAATACCTGGGACCCATCACCTGTGGGAGTTTGTGAGAGTGCACTGGTTTAAGTGAAAATTATACAGAAGGAAATAGCTCAATAGTGGTTGTGGAGAACCAAAGACCCGCCTTCCCCAAGCACAGAGGTGGGGGTCAGGGGACCCATAACCCCGGACTCCCAAAGGGGCCCCCAAAGCAGTGCGCCCGAGAGGGGCCACCACAGGAAATCTGCAACCCCCCCCAAGGAAAGAGGAGAGACGACCCCGAGGAAATTCGCCAGCCACCACAATGCCGACGCCCCCAAGAGCCACGGGGACGAGCCTGTGGGCTCCGCCGGCAGCCAGCCGCACTGAATTGGTCCTGGCCATGGGCCCCAGGGGCGCCCCACCCCCGCGGCAGGGGCCCCGGCCACCCCCCGGGGGGCCAGGCCCCGCAAAGCCACGCCCAGGAATGGGCCGGCGCACGCCCGGGAACCCGCCCCAAACCCGAGGACCGTCAATGCGCCAGAGGGCCAAGGCGCCTGCCAGCGCAGCGGAGGAGGGCAGGACGTGGGGGACACCATCCCTCCCCCTTGTGCCCCACTCACCACACACAGATTTAAAAAAAAAAAAAAAAAAAAGAAGCTGTACACACATTCCCACATAACACTCGCATCCAACACTGACCAGAGGAGGGGGGTCACCCCAAATCGACTATACGACTGCTTGTGCCCGACCCCGCCCCCAGACCAGACGCCCCCCGGACGGGGCCCCCCAAAGAGGGCAGGCCAACATGACCCGTACGAGCCACCCAGCCAGAACCCCCCCCTCACTCCCTAAATACCTAATAAACCCCCTCCCTCCCCCACCTTACCCTAGCCACCCCTGCCCCCCGCCCCTCCTGGGGGGAGCGGAGGCGTCAGCCCCAGACCTGGCAAGCCGCTGACTACCCGTTGCAGCGCCCCGCCAAGACCCCGGACACAGTGGCCCACACCTCCTCCAGGCCCCAGACTCCTTGCCGCCATCGGAGAACGGTGGTTTGCAGAAGACCCAGATCCTCCCTACCCCCACTCAGATGTTGTGTTGTCGAATGTTGTTCTCAAGTGCGTTTAAAAACAGGGAGCGCCGAAGGGGGTGCACGGCACATGCCAGCGCCCCTCCTCCAAGCAACTACCCAGAACCCTCAATGTCTAAATGCGAGAGGGGGTGAAGGGAGCCGTCCGAAGAGAGGCTCACACAATGTAAGCCCCCCCACACGTCTTCCCCCACCCCCCCCCATATCTTGGCCTACATGAATGTGCGTTGTGAAAATGATTGAAGTGAAAGTGTCTAAATGCATGATATGGGGAGAGGGGCGTCACCAGAAAGTGGCAACCTCCAGTAACGCCCCCTCCCCAAGGACCTACATGTGTGGCGGCGTGATGGAGCAGGCAGAGGGAGGAGTCCGGAGATGGGGAGCAAATTACTGGGGAGCCAACCCAGGGAGCCAGCTCCCCTACTGACTACAATAGGCACCCCCGCTCCCCGAAAGCCCCACCCAGAGAAAGGGGCCCCTCCAGCGGCACCACCGTAGCCCGGGAGCCAGGGAGAGGCCGCAGGGCCCTCCAGCCAACCACCTACCAGGACCAACACCTCCACCTCCCCCAGCCCACCCACCAAGCCTACTGGCTTTAACCCCCCCCCCCCAAAAATAATAATAGTAATAATAATAATAATAATAATAATAATAATAATAATATACATATATATATATATATATATATATATATATATATATTAGGGCTGGGCAACGATTAAAATATTTAATCGCGATTAATCGCCCTGATTAATCGCGATTAATCGCATTGTATTTACAAACTCCAAGAATGAATTCAAAAGTAGTGTAAAGAGCACTTTTATTTTAATGTTCTGCTGCCATATGAACAAAAGTGTTGTAACATTTGTTGCACTTATTTTATACTGGATATTTTCAACCCATCTATTGAATTTAGTGCACTAGTTGATCTTTTTTTCATAAGAGAACAGCAAGCACTGCAGCCAAAATATGGCCTTTTTTGACCTGCTGTATATTAGCCAGTCCCTAAGCTTGATGCATCATGAAACTGTTGACCTTTTGGGTTTTGTGGTTTTTATTTTATTATTACAATTAAATAATAATAATAATAATAATAATAATAATAATAATAATAATAATGTTATGTTCAGTGTTTTTTCGCTAATCCACCTCTTATATATTGCAATCCTTATGTAATTTTGTCTGTGTTGTGTGCACCTGCCTGTTGCTTTAATCCTATAAATTTCCCCGTCGTGGGATAAAAAAAGGATTAGCTAATGTTATCTTATCTTAAATAACACTTTTTAATATATGTACTGGGTTCTTTTAAGGTCTTAATTACATGTTATGTGTGGGCTCCAGTAACATCCATCCATCCATTCATCCATCCATCCACTGATCTACCTGGATGTTCCCTGGAGGACTGAAACGCCTCAGTCAGAGACGTCTGTGGGTCTGTCGGGGCAATGACAGAAGTTTCGTCTCCTCTCTCCGTTTCTGGGGCTCGACGTTTTCATGTTTTTTCACGTCCTTAGATAAATTTGTTGTGTTTCCACTGAAATGAACCGGCTTTTTACAAAACATACAGCTTGATTTCATTTACGGTATTAAAATAAAGCCAAACGGTGCTACTTCCCCTGTTCATGTTTTTCCGCTGCTGCGGTCTCTCTCAGCTGTTTGTGTATTAAGTTTGTGTGAGAGCTGAGTGGGCGGGCCAGGCTGAGCCTGCGTGCTGATTGGCTGGCGCCGCTGAGCCATGTACGAGAGGGGAGGGGGAGCGGGAGAGTGCTGCCGTGACAGCGCGCTGCAGTCAGCGTGCGTGCTGACTGACACTGACTGAAAGCATGTGAGCAACATGCGTTAATGCGCGATAAAATAAATATCGCCGTTAATAGTTAATAATGAATTAACGCGAAATTAACGCCTTAACTTGCCCAGCCCTAATATATATATAAATACAAATAAATAAACAAATAAATTAATAAGATGGGGGGACCCTGGCCAGCCAGCCCGCACGAGCCATCACAAACCCCACCCCCCAGGCGAAGCCCGCACCGGGAGACTACACGGACCAGGACCGGGACAGGGGGCCGGACACAAGCCGACCAGAACCCCCCCCCCCACCCGTAGACTTAACCCCTCCCCAACACTAACATTCAAACATCTCACCATACATTCGACAGTAGACATCCAGGCTGGGTAAGGCACTACTCCCCCTCCCTCCCCTCCCCCCACTAGCAGAGTGCCAACCCAAAGAAAGGGAAGAGCATCTGCCCTGAGATGTTAATGACCATGCCCCCCTACCAGCTCAATAGGCCCCGAGGCCCCCCAGCGCACCAGAGGCCCCGTGCAGGGGCAGACACCCGGGCGCACGCCGGCCCAGACCCCAAGCGGCACACCCCCCAGAACCGGAACCCCCGAGACCCCGTCGGGGCCCCCGCCCGAGGGCGCCGCGCCCCAGGGACCCCAGGCCCCCAGAACCACCCAGGACCCACCCAGAGACAGCAAAGCTACCAGGTCAGTAACCCACGTCCGTCACCGTGCAGCTCCCCAAGAGTGACGCAAGCGGCGCTGTAGGCCACCCGTAGGCCTCCCAAGCTCCTCCCAGATGGGGGTAACAGACCCTGGAGTCAGACCCACCAAGCGCCCCACTCCGAGTGCCCCCAGAGTCCCAGGAACCCCTCCACCCAGCCACTGCTCCCTGCAGGAAGCATCCCACCACCCCCCATTCCACTAAGTGATGGTGCTAATCAAAGGAGCCAGATGAGATCGATCAGATGTGGAAGCAGATGCTGTCTCAAGATTAGTATGATCCAACAAAATATCTCTATACTGATTGATACTGAGATTCTCCTTACTTTTCCAAGAGGATAGTTTTCTTTGCGATACATAGTGCAGTGAAAACCATGTAAACTATTTTATTCCCCAGAGGGCTTTCCTCAAAATTACCAAGCAAGCAAACTGATGGGGAAGGTGAAATTTTACAGCTCAAGCACTTTGATAAGTCCTTACATATCTGTGTCCAGAATTTCTGGACTGGTGTGCATAACCATAATGCATGAATATAATTATCAGGATGATTGCCTATGCAGTGTGGACAGATATTAGATTGTGCCAAACCCATCTTGAATAATCTTTGTCCTGTGTAGTGTACTATGTGAAGGATTTTGTATTGTATTAGTTGTAAGTTGGTGTTTCTAGTCAATTTGAAAGTTCTTAGACATATCTGAGCCCAGAAGTTTTGTTCAAAGCTAACTGATAAATCCTCTTTCCATTTCATAATAGGAAGAGGTACTGAATCATCTATTTTAGTCAGTGTCCTGTATGATTTAGAGGGGGGGGTTAAATCTAGGAACTCTAATATATTACTTGGAATTTGTAAACCACCTTTAATATGCTTAAATTTTTTTCTAATTATAGATTTAAGTTGTTCATATTCCAAAAATGTATTTTTACTAATGCCATATTGCATATTTAGTTTGGAAAAATTGATGAACTCCATCCATCCATCCATCCATTTTCCAACCCGCTTTATCCCTCATGGGGTCGCGGGGGTGCTGGTGCCTATCTCCAGCGTTCACTGGGCGAGAGGCGGGGTACACCCTGGACAGGTCGCCAGTCTGTCGCAGACTGACTCGTTTCCATCAAGTAAATGTTCCAGATATTCAATACCTTTATTCTTCCAGTATGTAAAGTTTATCATATTATTATTTTGTAGGATGTCAGGGTTGTTCCAGATGGGTGTACGACTGCATGGGATAAGTGATGACTTTTAAGAAACTCCCACCATGCTGTCAGAGTAGAGCTGATATTGATATTTTTAAAGCATGTATGCCGTTTTATATTTGAGCTAATAAACGGCAAATCTGAAATCGTGATATTATTGCATATTTTCTGTTCTATATATATCCAGGGCTCATCTAAAGGATTATGCTTTATCCATTTAGTGATATATTGTAGTCTATTTGCCAAGTAGTACTTATGGAAGTTAGGCAGATCTAGTCCACCTCTGTCTTTAGTTTTCTGTAGCGTCTTTAAGCTGATACGGGGTGGTTTATCTTTCCACAGAAATTTAGAGATTGAAGAGTGTAGAGATTTAAACCAGTCAGATGATGGTTTATTGGGGATCATTGAAAATAAGTAATTAATTCTAGGTAAGACCATCATTTTAATCGAAGCTACCCTACCCATGAGTGAAATTGGAAGCGATTTCCATCTATCCAGGTCATCTTCTATCTTTTTTAAAAGTGGGATGTGATTAGATTTTACTAAATCCGCAAGTTTAGACGACACAGTGATACCCAAATATGTGATATTTCCTGAGCGCAAATGTAAATCTAGGGGGTTTTGGAAAGAGCAATTAATTGGCAGTACCGTAGATTTAGACCAGTTTATAGAGTAATCAGAAACCTTTGAGAAGGATTCTAGTAATCTAATTACTTGAGAAAGGGAAGAGTTTGAGTGCTGAAGATAGAGTAATACATCATCAGCATAAAGACTAATCTTATGCTCTATATTCATGCATTTTATACCTTTAATAACCTTTGTTTGTCTAATTGTTGCTGCTAGAGGTTCAATAAAAATGGGGGGAAAAAGTGAGGGGGAAAGTGGGCATCCTTGCCTAGTGCCCCTCTGGAGACAAAAGCTGGAAGATGTTTGATTATTTGTCCTGACACAGGCTGTAGGAGAGCTGTATAAAATGTTTAACCAATTTATAAAAAAATTGCCAAAACCAAATTTATGCAGAGTAGCAAATAAAAAATTCCAATTTACTCTATTAAATGCTTTTTCTGCATCTAA
Organism: Fundulus heteroclitus; assembly: GCF_011125445.2. Classification (NCBI taxonomy): domain Eukaryota; kingdom Metazoa; phylum Chordata; class Actinopteri; order Cyprinodontiformes; family Fundulidae; genus Fundulus; species Fundulus heteroclitus. Next base: position 12,842,914 of record NC_046378.1, on the reverse strand, counting down.
AGACATTATATTAGTTTTATTATTTGTACTGTAGGAATAATCTATTAAATTAAGTAATCTGCGTGTGTTTGTGGATGACTGCCTTCCTCTGATAAAACCAGTTTGGTCTGGGTGGATTATGAAAGGAGTTACTTTATCTAATCGTTTTGCAAAAGCTTTACATATTATTTTAATATCCACGTTGATTAAGGATATGGGACGATAACTGGTGGGCAACATAGGATCTTTGCCTGCCTTAAGCAGAAGACTGATGGTTGCAGAGTTCATATTAGCTGGAAATCTGCCGTTTTCCTGAATTTCTTGCAACATTCTGTGAAACGTTGGTGCCAGAATTCTCCAGAACTCCTTATAAAACTCAGTAGGGAATCCATCTGGGCCTGGAGCCTTTTTATTGGGCATGCTTGATAAAGCTTCCTGAACTTCTACTGTTGTCAGCGGTGAGTCCAGTGTCGTTCTTTGGTTATCTGATAGTTTAGGAAGTGTAATTTTATCCAGAAACTGCTTGATGACATTGTCTGATGGATAAGGATTTGTAGAAATCACGGAAGGTGTTATTTATACATTCTGGATCATGTAATGTATTCCCATTGGAATCTGTAACTGCAAATATAGTCATTTTCTCTCTAATTATTTTTAACTGATTAGCTAAGAAGCTTCCTGACTTATTGGCATGTTAAAAATTTTCTAATCGAAGTTTTTGTATTAGAAATTTATTTTGCTTTTCAATTTACTGGTTTAATTCTAGTTTTATTTTACGGATTTTACCCAACTTTCCCTCTTCCAGGGAAGTTTCTAGTAACTTGAGTTTTTCTTCTAATTCCTGAATCTTCTTGTTTTCCAACTTCTTTTTGTGAGATGAGAATGAAATTATTTTACCTCTCATCACTGCTTTCCCTGCTTCCCATAGTACAGATGCTGAAGTGCCTGGCAGATCATTGTGTTCTAAGTATGAAGCCCACTCTTCTTTGAAAAATGTATTAAATTCTTCATCTTTAAGCAGCGATGTATTAAATCTCCAGCTCTTGTTTTGTGGGGTTATTTTTTTATTTGTTAGGGTTAAAGTAACAGGAGCATGATCACTAATAGCAATAGGATGAATTACAGCCTCTGAAACATCCGACAGCAGCGAGCTGCTGATTAAGAAATAGTCCAAACGAGAATATGAGTGGTGAACATTTGAAAAAAAAGTATATTGCTTACTATTAGGATGAAGAGAACGCCATGCATCGCAAAGACCAAAATCACTCATGTATTGTTTGACTATATTTAATGACTGACAACTACGCTGAGTCCCTGTTGTATTCAACCTGTCTATTTCCTCATTTAGACCAAAGTTGAGGTCACCCCCAATAATTAGAGAACAATCCCCGTGTTTTGAAAGTGCATGGAAGAGTTTGTGGAAGAATGAGGGTTCATCAACATTTGGACCATATACACTAACAATACATAACTTCTGGTTATGAATAGATATTTTAATTATTATGAATCTACCTTCGGGATCAATAATTTTGTCTAATATTTTAAAACTAACGTTTTTGTGGATTAAAATTGCTACTCCTCTCAGTCTAGAGTTATAGCAGGCAGCAAACACATTGGGGAGCTCAGGTGAGTTAAGATCACTTACAGTTGCATCTGATTTATGGGTTTCTTGCAATAAGACAACATCTGCCTTTAATCTTGTAAGCTGGTTAGAGATCTTTAGCTGTTTTTCCCTGGTGCCTGCTCCATGCACATTCCATGACACAAATTTTACATTCATCATAGGTGAAAGTGAGAAGTTGAAAAGTGCATGTCCTCAGAAGAATAGTTATACAAAGACCCAGGTAGCATCATCTGACGTGCTTGTGATTTCCTGGTCAGCCGGAAAGGAGCAGATGAATAATATAAAGAAAGACAGAGAATTAAGAAAGTGCAAAGAGTGAGAAAAGATGAAAGAGAAATAACCATCACCCATGCCTCGTGTACCCAACCGTGACTAACAACCATACCGTGCCAACGTGCTCTTGAGCTGTGCGTTTATTTCTTTTTTCACCGTGTTCCGAACACATTTTTTTTTCTTTTTTTTTTTCAAGCGAGACAAGCTATAAATCCACCCTTTGTGCATCTAATAAAGCCAAGGAGTGATCTTCTGATCCCTGAACAACTGACCATTAATATAAAGTTTGTCAACTGCAACGTTAGCTCTGACGCCATCATTAATGTATTTTTTCCTGATTGGAAATAACACTCGCCTACGATCTAGGATTTCCTTAAGAAACTGGTCATTAACACTGAAATCCGTTCCTCTCAATTCGCGGCCATAGCTTTTAACAAACACTTTTTGTTTATAGTGCTCAAATTTGGCTACAATCGGACGAGGGCGGATTTTATCGGGTTTCTTACCTCCGAGCCTGTGAACGCATTGGAAGATGATGTTTTTTACCTGATCCGGCGGTATTTTCAGCTTCTGCTGGAGAAACTCACGTATAACAAACTCAGGGTCCTCTTCTTGGCGCTCCGGGATGCCTGCAAAGACGAGATTGTCTCTCATACTTCGTGACTGTATGTCCAGAATGGATTCTTTCATCTTCTTATTTTCGCTGGTCAGCCGTGTCAACCCCTCGGTGAGCTCCATGATTTCCCCCCTCAGCGTGTCGTTCTCCGCGGCAACAGAAGCTAGCTGGGCTTGGCGAAATTCGATCGCTTCTCTCAAAGCCTGAAACTCTTTGTGGAGCACCTCTACCAAGGCGAGGCGAGTGTCCAGGCTGGTAAGCTTTTTGTCGATTGATTCCAGGACGTCGCTGTATCTCATGTCGGGAGACGGAGTGGAAGTTGAGGCACCGGTAGAGCTAGACCGGGTTCGTTTGAGTGAAGGTGTGTTTGTGGCTGCGGGATTTTTTTTCTTCCCCATCACGATGTTGTCAAAACACTCATCCAGGTAGCTCTCCAGGCTCGTCAAGGTCTCTTCTTCCAGTTTGCTCCCTTGTGAAAATGAGACAATTGTTAATGTTTAAACTTTACTTTGTTTAATTTTCAGTTATTGGTTATTACTTACCTGAGTGGATTTAATTTTGAACTACATGTATGCCACCATTTTACTTACGCACAGCTCACAGCTCTCGCGAGATCTCAGCTGCTCATCTCTCTCCCTTAGCCGCTCTCACCCTTTCAACTATTGTCTTAATACCAGCTGTTTGGGCTGATATTCACTTGACCATACCTAATAGACAGAGAGTTATTTATTTAACATGAAATGACTTAAAACAATACATAATACCACAACACCAGTAAGAAAGTGGACTAAAATTAGAACACAATACAACATCATACACCTTTCCTGTGTAAGGAAATATTCAGTGGGGGGTTCACAGCAGCAACGGACCATTGATGAAATGTTTTTTGTTGTTGGAACGCTGTGTGCATGTGTCATTCTGATTTGAAACATTTGTTTTCATTATTACATGTTGCTCCTTCAATATTTTTGCAGGACAAATGAAAATAGTTGCTTCATCAATGGAACAGAGAGCTAGAAAGATGCAGCAGAACAGAACAGGTTCATGACAGAAGGTTCATGTTTAGAGACATTATTTTAATCAAATCCCCGATAAACTGTGCAGTTAGAATAAACAAATGTGTTTTTAAGATCTCACCATTTGACTAAGATTTAGGAAAATCTACTTCATACCAGTTTAATTGTTTTGCAGGGCAAAATCTGGGGCTGTTGAGATTTGGTCCCATTCTTCTTTCACTCCAAATTAGTTTCGGGTATGCAATTTACACCAGTAGCTCAAAGTACATTTATGCTTATGTAATCCAGGAAATTAAGGATGAGCAAAAATAGAAACATTCATTCATTTCCATGCAACCTTTCCATGCTTTTCCATGCATAGAGTCTGGTGTCTTTCTCCAGCGGTCTCTGGGCGAGAAGCAGGGTACAACTTGGACAGATCGGCAGTCTATACCAGGGCAACATAAAGACAAACAACCATGTACTCACACACTCACACATATTCATACCTGGCCCTTATGTACATAACAGACAGCGGGAGGTTTTTGATGATGAACCAAGGGAGCTTCAGCTCCTTTGTGATACATGTTGGGCTTGTAGGCACAGAGCATGTATCAATTCTAAACTTGTATTTCTAGAACACCTAGACAACCATGAAGAAATATACAGCTTGGTACAGCTGTGCATAATAGTCACTGGTATATATATATATATATATATATATATATATATATATATATATATATATATATATATATATATATACATACATACATAAATACACACACACACACACATATATATATATATATATATATATATATATATATATATATATATATATATATATATATATATATACACATGTATATATTGTCAGGCTGCATTCTAAGCTTTCCTGCCTCCTCCCTTTCCAGCACAGCCTGATTGGGTTCACCTGTCGGGCTGCAATTAGCCCTGGACTTATTTCACCTGCTGACACAACTATCTAAACTCACCTCAGTTTGCTCTTGGTCGCTGGCTTGTAAAGGTTCAACTCCAGCTCAGTCCACAGCCTGAAACTCTGTTCCAGCTCAGCCCGCAGTCAAGGGCTCGCCCGCTCCGGCACTCTGCTTTGATCTCAATGTCGTTGATGTCAGCTGAGGCAGCTGACATGGCTGATATGACTGTAGCGCGCTCTTCCAAATCTCCGGCGGTTTCTAGAGCTCGCTTAAATCCATGCATATATAAAACTATTGAGGATAAAATTATCGTAGAGGAGGAATTTTTACACTTTCTTTCTATCAAACTAAAGACTCTAAGCCAGGATGAGATTGTTTTGCTAGCTGTCAACACCTTTGACTCAGACTGGATAGAAACATCAAAGAAGACGCTGTATGAGCTCTGTACCTCTTCTCAGCGTAACGTCTCGTATAAAGGAGCACAAAAGGATATCAACAATGTGAAGGCATGCCTCAAAGTGCTTAACGAATGCGGGGATAAAATTCCCAGATTTGTGTCCCATTACTTGGACGAGTTGCCTCCTGTGACTTTTTCCAACAGGGATGTCTGCGGCTTGCTATGCAAAATGGAACAGCTCCACGTTGCAGTATCTGCCATGAAGCAAACACTTCAAACTCAGGCTGAAGTAAGTGAAGGTCTTCATGATGTTATGGCGGATCTGCGAAGCCGGGTGTCTGCTATAGAACAACATACCGATCAAGGACGCGGAATCCGATCTGTACCGATGAAGAAAATGGGTAGGGCGCACATGGATCTGAACACCGCCCTGGATATGGAACGCCGTCTTCAAGATCTGGAGGGGGATTCGCTATCAATTGCAAAGGAAGATACTCCAGCGTTGTGTACCGGAGAATCTACGCCATCTCCGGGATCTCCGAAGTGGAGCCAGGTCGTGAAACGGCACCATCGACAGCTCAAAGATCCCTCGGTGAAGACGACTGGCCCTTCACTGCGACGCAGGAAAGCTGGACAGACCATTGTTGGTACTGGAGCCGCAGGGAACATCAAAATGGTGAAAACCAAACTGGTGAGTGTTTTTGCCTCTACATTCTCACCTGACCTGGATGCGGAAACACTATTTGCTTATCTTAAAGCCAAACTTGGGCAAAATGTGACATGCCTGAGACTCACTACTGCTAATACCAGGTACGCCTCATTCAAGGTTTCTGCCAAATGTAGTGAGGTGGCTGTCATGTACAACCCAGAGCTTTGGCCTGAGGGAACCATTGTGAGAAGGTTTTACGAGCCGCGCAAAACCATTATCGGCGCAAATGCTGCCCTTTCTTCCATGGACAAATGCGCGCCTACTGCTGTGGTGAGCACAAAGTCATAAAAAAAAAAAAAAGGACTTTAAAGTCATCTCTTACAACTGTCGTGGCCTGCGCTTAGGGCAGAGTGCAGACGATAAAGCTCGCCGTTTGGTTGTCGACCAGTTGTTGCTACATTGCGACATCTTGTGCTTGCAAGAAACTTTTTTAGCCAAACAGGATTTAAAAGGACTAAACTCTATCAATGACAGTTTCCTGGGAGCTGGAGAATCTACTACTGACCTCAGTTTGGGTATTAAAAGAGGAAGGATTCCAGGAGGGGTGGCTATATTATGGAAAAAAAGCTTGGACTCTGTGATAAATGTCATGAGATTAGGTGTGGACTGGTGTATTGCAGTACACGTGAAACAGCTTGACAAAGAGTTTATTATTTTAAATGTCTATGCTCCATATGAATGTCATCATAACGAAGAAGAATACCTTAGTAAACTTGCTTATATTAGCTCTTTTATGCAAAATGAGAAGTCAAAAAGTATCTATGTTATGGGTGACATGAATGCAGACATCTCAGATAAAAACTTGCTGTTTGCTAAACATCTGATTCATTTTTGTACAGACTTTAATTTAATATTGTCAAGCAAGGAACTTTTGCCAGCTGCAAGTTACGCTTATATAAGTGAAGCCTGGCATACTACATCTTGGTTGGACCATTGTATAACTACAGCAGATATATGAATATCTTATACAATGTGTCCACTGTTGATCATATCCCTTTTGAGGTATCAATTAGATTTGATCATATACCTGCAACTGTAAATAAGAACAGTATTAAAAAACAGATGCATATAGACTGGTCTTCTTTATCTAATAAACAAAGAGCCTCTTACTATGCCCAAACGGATCAACTATTATCTTCCATTAACTTACCAAGAGAGGCAGTTACTTGCACAGACTGTAACTGCTCTAATATTGAACATAGGATCAATCTAACTAGCTTATATTCTGACATAATTGAAGCGCTTATGGGAGCTAGTCTGCCTTATAATAAGAGTAATGTCAAAATTAAAAATAGACCAGGTTGGAACACATATGTGTCTAAATTCCACAAAGAAACCCGCGAAGCTACTACATCTTGGGCTCTAGCAGGTAAACCTAGACAGGGCCCTATATTTGAGCAGAAAAAGCTGTCCACTTCAAAATACAAATATGCATTACGCTTCATTAAACAGAATGAGCAAACCATGAGGGCTGATTCCTTGGCAAAAAAGTTTTTAGGAAAGGATACAAAAACCTTTTGGAACGAGGTTAAAACTATCAATAACAATAAATCCTCTCTGCCTTACACTATTGATGGTGTTTCTGGGGCGAATATGATTGTAGATTTTTGGCAACACCACTACAGCAAGTTATTCACCTGTGTACAGAGTGAACCCTTCCAGGTTGACAAAGTTAGCGCTGTAGAAACTATCAAAACACACGAGGTCTATCAAGCAATTAAAGAACTGTCTGTAAATAAATCTATAGGAATGGATGTTATATCAGCTGAACATCTCAAATTTGCCAGTTCAAGGGTTGTCCCTCTGCTTGCCTTGTGTTTCACTGGTTTTATTATGCATGGTTTTATCCCTGAATCCTTGATGAAGGTTCTTTTACTTCCTGTGATTAAAAACAAAGCTGGTAAAATTGGCAGCTCTGATAATTACAGACCTATAGCCCTAGCTAATACACTGTCTAAAGTCTTTGAACTTATTCTTCTGCCAAAATTTGCTAAGAAAGTAATGTCTACTGAAAATCAATTTGGGTTCAAGCCCAAACATGGCACTGATATGTGTATATATGGACTAATAGAATTACTGAAAAATTATAACAGCAAGAATTCTACAGTTTTTCTGTGTTTTTTAGACGCCACTAAGGCTTTTGATCGTGTTAATCATAGAAAACTATTTTTAAAATTGTGCCAATTTGGTGTACCTAAGTATATAGTAAGATGTCTGTCCTACTGGTATGCTAATCAAACTATGCAAGTGACATGGGACAACTGTATGTCTGCATCATTTCATGTCAGCAATGGAGTCAGACAAGGAAGCATTTTATCTCCTATTTTGTTTAACTTTTATATGAATGATCTTTCTAAGCAGCTAAACCTGTGTAGAACCGGCTGCATGGTTGGTGATACTATTGTTAATTATTTAATGTATGCTGATGACCTAGTGGTTTTTAGCCCAAGTTCAGCTGGTCTTCAGGAGCTGCTTAATGTCTGCTCAGCATATGGTGAGTTACATGATGTTAAGTTCAATCCTTCAAAAAGCACCATCTTGATCTGTCGCACTAAGGAGGACAAAAATAGACTATTTCCAAATTTCAAACTGTCTGGGTCTTTATTGAAAGTCTCAACTGAAGTGAAATATCTTGGTCATATGTTGACAGATTGTCTGTCTGATGATGAGGACATTTACCGTCAGGTTCGAATGTTATACGCTCAGGCAAATATTCTTGTCCGTAAATTTGGATTCTGTTCGGATGAAGTGAAGCTGAACTTGTTTAGATCATATTGTACATCACCGATACTGCACATTTGTGGTGCAATTTTAAAAAAGCCAGTCTTCAAAAATTGAAGGTGGCTTACAATGATGCACTTAGACTTTTGTTAAATAAACCCAGATGGTCCAGTGCCAGTGAACTGTTTGTATCTGCCCGAGTCAGCACTTTGATGGCTGTCTTGAGAAAACTTATGTATAGATTTATTTGTCGCTTGAATGAGTCTAATAATAAAATTATACTACTGTTGGCAAATGTTAAATATAGTGCAATAAAGTACTCTTCTGTACTCTGGAGACATTGGTATGATTGCCTCTTGTAAGGCTAGAAGTCATGTGTTTGTATTGTTTATTTTTTGTACTTTTTATTCTTTTATTGTCTTTGTTTTCTCTTTGTATGTAATCTGGACTCTGAGTCTGTAATAAATCTATCTATCTATCTATCTATCTATCTATCTATCTATCTATCTATCTATCTATCTATCTATCTATCTATCTATCTATCTATCAAGTACTCGACTTCTGTGTTCCGTCTTGGTCTCAAGTTCTCGGCACCTGGGTTCCGTCCTGGTCTCAAGTTCTCGACTCCTGGGTTCCGTCCTGGTCTCAGGTTCTCAGCTCCAGTGTTCCTTCCTGGTCGGTCTCTCCGCGCTGTACCTGCCGGCCAGTTTCTGCACCCTAAAACTCTGCTTGGTAATAGACTCTGGTTCCTCATGTCATCCATCATCCACCGTGTGCAATAAACTCTCTTAAAACCAGCTCTGTGTGCGCGTGCTGTGTCCGGGTTCATCCTAAGACAAATCATGACATATATATATATATATATATATATATATATATATATATATATATATATATATATATATATATATATGTTGCCACTACAGACAACTTCTTGCCCCTCCCCTTGCCACCCCATACATATTTTTCTAGATCTACCCCTATTCACAGGAATCATTCTACATTGCAACTTATAAGCATAGAACACAATTTCTGTCACTTTATAAACTTCTTGGTTTCCTTGAACACACACAAGCTTGTAGATCCCTGAATAGACAATTTTACTATATCCTTTAGATTATTTTTTTAAATTAATGAATGCCAAATGGACAAGCAGGCAGAAGCTTTGAATGAGCAACGTCGCCAGCTGGTATCAATATACAATAGCTGAGAAATCTGATTTATCGTACTAGTCAACACCTGTGACCCTCATTGTCTAATCATCAAAATCCCAAATAGACTGGCTCTTTAAAAGCTTTCTATTACATAGTGACCCACTAAAAATATGGTTTGTGAGAGGAAACAGTAAAAAGAGATCAGAGCAAGCTGTTCACTTGTACTTAAGGATTATTTTCCTGGAGAGTAATTCATCATTGTGGATCATCTATGATCTGTTTATAAACCACATCTGCTCAGGATACTATTAATAGGAAGCTAACATGCCCACAGACACCCACTTAAGCTGATATCAGACAACGCCTCCACTGAAGTGTTTTATTTCTAGCATTACTGCATGCTTTACTTTGAAGCGATGACTGTAAAATTATTGAAACATACATTTGTTTTAAGTCTATGCGTTGCCCTGCAACAGACTGGCGACCTGTCCAGGGTGTACCCCGCTTCTCGCCCAGTGAACGCTGGAGATAGGCACCAGCAACCCCCGCGACCCCATGAGGGATTAAGCGGGTCAGAAAATGGATGGATGGATGGACATTTGTTTTAAGATTAATCAAGTTTGCTTTATTTTCATGTTTATTTTATTTAGTTCAGTGTCTTAAGGCTTCATGTCATGTTCACAGAAAAAAACCTAAATAAACTAGGAATATCCAACCTGTTTCTGGTACTGGTTTTCAAAAAGGTAGCAAATTTACAGAGCAGGCAGACAGCCACTTCTTATTAGATGGCCCAGTCTAAAGAATTTCAAACATTAAAATAAAACTAGTATAGGCAAGAAAACTAACTTGAATACAGAGTTATCAGAATTATCCTAAAACAAAGAATCATCCCGTGCTTGATGATTAATAAATTGTGTGACCTGTGTTAGTTCAAAGTGAGTTAGACTTTGTCCTATATTTTTCATTTGTCTAAAATGCAGCATTATCTTGTCCACAATTTGTATTAAAATATCCATTGATTCGTCTAACACAGAAGTGACTTTGTAATATAGTGAAGATAGGATAGGACAGGTTTTTTTAGTAAGAACAATTAATAAATGCTCATTTACAATGTTCAGTACCAATTCGAGATTGTAGCTATAAAGTTTTATTTCAGTTAATCTTAATGTTCAGCAGCTCTGCGAGAGCACCCCAAATTATTCTCTGCCAGTCTACCTGAAATCATGGCTGAGTTTAAAGCTTGCACTCCTCACTGCCAAGTTGTTACCTGCTGTGATGCCATTCTCTGCACTGACTGTGCTCATTGGCTTCTCTGGAGGAGCAGCAGCTCCCCCCAGCTGCTCTCAGTCTGAAAGGCAGACAGCTGCTGCCTCCTACACAGTGGATGGATCAGTGGCCGTGAACATATTTTTGACCCTGAGTCTCTTCAGAGACAAAACTTAACCCCTTAAGCCGAGATGGTTTCAAGAGCAATTTTAGTCTCAAATTACATATATGATTTAAATGAAGTACAGCTCCAAAGTCATAAAGTGGAAATGCAAATGTTAGTTTTTGTATGACAAAAAGGCATTAAAAAAATATTTCAGGTGGAACCACTATTGCAATTTTCACCATGTCTGATTTATAGGTGATTAAATATAGAAGAAAATCAAAATTTTTGTGCCTCGCCTAAGTTTTTCCCAAACTAAACACTGCAAAACTACATTAAAATCCCCATTGAAAATATAAGAAAAGCTTTGGACTTTATAGATCAACATCCTGACTATAACTGCAACAAATGTGGACTGAACCAGTTGAAGCATATTTGTTACCCAAAGGTTTCAGTGGTCAGTGTGCCAGGAGGACGTTATTTTGGCACAAAATGGGCCCAAACTGTGCCAAATGTGTTTCCCCCCCCCCCAAAAAAGGGAATCTGGTTAAATAAAAGTGCATATGTCCATTGTAGGATACCTTATGCATGTCATGGTTGAGTTTTGGTTTGGCTTTGTTTTTCTGTTATTTTCATTTTTTCATCTCTTTTGGGTTAGGTTTGACTTTATTTATTGTTAGTTTTCAGTCATCAGTTATTTTCTGTCAATTTTCACTTCACGTCCTTAGCAGTCAGTCACACCTGATAATCATTTGCTTGTTAATTAGCCAGACCCTTGTTTCATCTGTTAGTGCTCTATTTAAACCTCCCTCTGTCTTCAGTTCAGCACTGAGCCGTCATCTGCTATCCACCACTCCATGCCAGTACCTCTGTAAGTCTTTTATTCTGGGGTTCGTTCCTGGAGAAGCTCTGCTCTTTGTCCAGGTGTCTTCAGTGAATTGCTAACCTGGCAAGCTGCTCTGGTGAAGCCCTGTTCTGTGCCCTGGTGTCTCCTGATAACTGCTAACCTGTCAAGCTGCTCTGGTGAAGCTCTGCTCTGTATCCTGGTGTCTCCCGAGAACTGCTAACCTGTCAACCTGCTCTGAAGTCCTGCTCTGTGCCCTGGTGTCTCCGGATAACTGCTAACCTGACTAGCCTCCCGGAGTCCTGGTGTTGCTATGAGGCCTGCTAGCCGAGCAGCACCTAGCGAGTGTGGACTCTCTCTCCGGGCCGTCAGCTCCTGCCATCACCTACATCCCTGACCTTCTGCAGACCTGAACCTTCGGTCTTCATCACTCACCACCCAGCATACTTCATTTAAATAAAACTCTTAAACTTTAGTCCTATGTGTGCTTCCTGAGTTCGTCGGTAAACAAAACCCTGACAATGCAAATGTCAAAGCCTTTGGACATGAGTTTTACCCTGTGTTACATTCAAATGTACCGTTGTGCAAAGCATAAAATCAATAGAATTAATAGAAAATGACATGACTTGTATAATTTTGTCTCCAAACAAAGGTATTTTATTGAAAATAAGAATTATAAATCCCAAATTGTCTTAAAATGTAAATGTAGGTACAAGTGGCTCAGTGTCAGGCTCACCTGGACTGTGTCCATGTCCTCATTGTCATCAGGCAGAGGTGTAGCCTTACTAACCTGCTTTGAAGCTTTCTTCCATGTTTTTCCCCCATTGTCTTGGGGCAGACAGAGCCTTGCACTTCCCAGGTCTTGAGGCTGACCGTAGCCTGAAAGCTGGTTGATACGACTCATCTTCTTTACCATTGCAGCTGTAGAACAAGAATATATGTTGAATAAATTTTATCTAAATATCACAATAAAAATGAAGTTGCATTTGACACTACCTTATAAAAAATCCTAGCAACATAATTCTAGCACAGTTATGATACATCTGGTTTATAACTGCAGATCTCTGCACAATAGACATCTTACCTTGACAAAGATAAAGGCTCAGCTGAAGTGGGAAGGGGCAGGGTCTGTTGTGTTCCAGATGGTCCTGTGATGTTCTCCTAGCTGTGAAAATAGAAATGTAGTTTATTACAAGGTTTTCTGATTGTAACAAATAAATTATATATCATAGCTAGATAACATAAAAATGTTGTAAGGCTGTGGATAATGTAAAAGCTTTATAACATTCCTTGAATCAATGCCACATACAGTACATGTGGTCCCTTTGTTCTGGAGGTGGGGGTTGGTGAGGGAGGGAATTCATAGTAGTTTTCTAATTACAAGATACTCTTGTACCACCAAATAGCCAGAATTTAAAAAAAAATAAAATAAAAATATGTTGCTATGCTGCAACAGCCATGTGTATTGGAATTCATTGCAAAGATTTCTGATTATAAAATCAACATTATTTCATACTGTATTCATCTGCCCTCTTTCTGAAATAGCAGACATGCAATGTAAATATGCTGTAAATTAAAAGTTACAGTGCAACGTACTCTCGAACCGGGCTTCTCAGAAGCATTTCCTCATCTTCTTCCACTTCAAAATCTAAGCTGCTGTTTGATGATTCTTCGACTTCACTGGTCAGCCAAATTTCCTCCAAAGCTTCTCAAACAGTCATTTTCTTCTGTGCCATTATTATATTTGATGATCATAAGAGAAAATAAACCACCAATAAGACTCATAAACCAGCGGAGCAATCTCCGCTTGCAGCCATGCGTAAACTGTCTGAGTTCAATTCGGCTGAGTTTACAGATTTTAGGCACGGAGCATGCCCATGTTACACATGGAAATTGCGTCACCAGAAATGGTCGGCAAAGCACCGCGGGTCGGAGTCGATCCCGGGCCGACCGCGTTAAGGACTAAAGGCCTCCTAATATGGTTCGCGCTAACCGCTCCAAAACTTGCCAAACCCGGTCGGGAGAAGGGCGAAAACATCATTTCCACCAACAAAAATAGCAGCATCAATGTTAACGCTTGCTTCCTCGATGCGAGCCGCCATTGCTATCAAAACAGTCTCACGTCACGGTCGCTTCTCCTCTACGTCACATCTATAAAACTCCAGCCCTGCGTCCTGATTGGCTAGACAATAAAATTGGTTGGAGAAATCACTCTCTATGGGAGATGTCCCAGGTGTATGTGAGTGAAGCTAGGCGGAGCGACATACGTCTGGCGAGAGTCAGGTTACTCCTTTCATGGCAGTCCTTAATATTCATGTCTTTACCCTTCAGTTTTTCTAAACTTCATCGGAGAAAAACCTTGTATCTCCTCACCCTTGACTTATCACAGAGAAGCAGTGGGTTCATGTCCAAACTCCACTTGAGTCCACTCGGTCTGACCTTGCTCTTGAGCAGGGCTGGGGAAACACGGGCTGGCCCTGAATAAAACTGTTGCTGATACGCTTGCAAAGCAGGCGCGGAGTAGAGCACACTAAACCAAGGTTGTGGAAATGTGGCTTTAGATGTCTGTTTTGAGAAGGAGACAGAACACAGGTGTGATAGGTGTTGCCATGGACACCTTCCCCATGGCAGGGCTTTGGGAAAACAACAAAAGATGGAGTTTGACAATTAATAGACAGTTTGTCTTACATGTCTCATTGTCCATCTAAGGAGAATTTGTAAACAAGAAATATATATTTTGGTTTGGATTAAAAATATTGCTCTGTGAGTGTTATGTGTGTACAACATCGTCTTTTAAAAAAAAAAATTGTAAGTATGTGTGTGGTGAGTGGGGCACTAGGGTGGGATCGTGTGAAAAAATTATACATTTTTTTTGCCAGGTTCGGGTCCAGTCCGCTCCCTCTCCCAAGAACATCTCAAGTCTCCGCTAGGTGCGGAGCCCATCCCCCCACATCCTGGTGCTCGGGGAAGGCGGGCCTTTGGTTCTTCACAACCACTATTGAGCAATTTGCTATGCGAAAGCTGATTGCTCCATTTGTGAAAGCAAAATATGTTGAGCTCTATTTGGCATTAAGACATCAATTCTTATTGCCACATTGCTAGACAGGACACTGGGAAGAAAAAAAATATTGCTCTGTATCATACTAACATAATCTAAAGTCCTATACAATAAAAGCAAAAATATAAGGCGAAATGATTCGTATAAGTGGGAAAAGTCAGATTTAACACACTATAAAAAAGTAAATTCATGGGTTCTGAGGAAGTGGGTAAAGTGGGAAGCAAAATCTGAGTTGATGGGGCTCCACAGCACAGCGGCAAAATCAATTTGACTGGTGATGCTTCTGCTGTGAATGAGAGGCAAAAAGGATGGTGCAAGTGAGTGGAGAAGGCAGAGGAGAAGGAGAACAGGATGAGTGAACAAGGATGAAGGTGTGATGTTAATAGAAGTGTGGCAATAAAAAAAGAATATGGAAGGAAGGACTGAGAGAGAATGAAGGAAGAGGTCAGACTGGGGACAAAACAGAGAGAATGGGGGTACGGGGATAATAGAATGTAGCATGCATATACAGACAGTGTTTTCTTGCTGATATGAATGGGTCCAACTTTGAATTATACAACCAAAAGATAACAAAATGCCCTATATAGACAATGTGTTCATACTATATGAGGTGCAATTTCAAAACAGAGTAATAGAATATTTCAGGGGGGGAAATAGGGCCATCTTGTATGGCTATATAACTGGAATGAGCTAGTTAACAAACCAGTATGTTCATTTATTTTTTTTGTTCCACTTATTAAATAAATACGAGAAAATAATTGTGGGTGTTCTTTAATATAGTTGCTTCAACACACTGAGCTCTATATTACCTTGTGGAGGGACATCAGAGCAATGTTTTAATGTGTCCACTTTTGTGCTGACTTGTATTCACTGCAAAAAGATAACTAAAAATAAGTACAATTTTCTTGAAATGTATGTATTTGTCCTTGATTTGAGCAGGTAAATAAGATTATTTGCCAATGGAATTAGTATTTTTACCCCTAAAATAAGATAATTAGATATATTTCACTTGAAATAATATGATGGAGATGAATTGTGCCTATTTTAAGTGAAAAAATCTTATTCCATTGGCAAATAATCTTATTTACCTGCACAAATCAAGGAAAAATTATTTAATTTCAAGAAATAATTTCTTATTTTGAGTTTTATTTTTGCAGTGTTCACTGCTGTGGATGTACATTTACATCAGATTGCTTTAAGCATACTTACCTTTTCTGGTTGTAAGAAACTGTCATGATTTAGGTTTTTGTTGGTTTGTTTTTAGACTTTGTGTACTGATTTTCCACTCCTCTCAGCAACCAATCAGCTCAGTCACCTCCCAGCCACCACTCAGCACCAGATCACCAACACCTGCTGCAACTAATTAGTGTTAACTCTGCTCACCTGTCACTCTGCCTAAAAATTCCAGCCTCATCCAACCACTCCCTGCCAGAATGTCTTGTCTTGTCTCACTGCCTAAATGTTTTATTCTCCAGTTTCTTCTTGTTTTGCTTGTTAATTCCTTGGACCTGATCTCGCCCAGCCCTCTCCACTTTGTGTAACTAGTGCTTGTGTGCTCTGCCTGCTTAAAGCTCTTTTGCTATCTAGAGATTTTACTATCTAGGTGGACTGCAAAGGAGCTGCTTTGCCTTGCTAAAGTATAGGGTAGTTCACGCGTGACGTCAGCGCTACATCCGGGCACTGTGGTTGGCAAAAAACAGAGCTGCTCTCGTCTACTACATGACAAAACGGGTGATTTAGAGCGTACTTTTAGTTAGTTTATTTTTGGAATCCAAACAATGCCTACGACTTGTTGTGCTCCCGGTTGCACACAGAGACATTCCAAATCGTTGGATGAACGTTTCTGTCGTTTACCGAAGGAGGAAGGACGAAGAAAGAAATGGATATTTTCAATGAAAAGAGCGCAGGCAGACACTCCCAATGGACTGGGGGAGCCATCACACTCCGACAGAATTTGCAGTCTACACTTCATCTCTGGTAAATACAACTTAATTCTGCTCTAGTCATTGTTCTACTGAAATAGCGGCGGAGGGGAGGTGGTGATCGCTACATGGGCCGGAGAAGCGGCAGCAGCAGCCGTTGTCTGATGCAGCAGCCGCTGCTGCTGCTTCAGACAATGGCGGCGGAGCAGACAGCGGCTGCTCCGCTGCCGTTCACGGGCTGCGGCAGCAGAAGCCAGCGGCTGCTGCGTAAACACTACACGGGCCGGAGAAGCCGCTGCTGCTGCTGCTAGCTGCTGTAGCTGCTGCTGCTATTACGCCCCCGTTCACGGGCGCTAGTACTTCTGTGTTTACGCTGCAATGTCGCCGACACCCCCACCCATTTTAACAAGACAAAAACACCAAAATAATCCGTAGTGAACAACCTACCGGGCGGGTCTTCCTCTGTGCTGAGACGCGGCCTGTGTGCGACTCCGCTTTGTGCTGTTGCACAAACATGTCTGAACATCCATCCATCGATTTTCTGACCCGCTTAATCCCTCATGGCGTCGCGGAGCCTTTTTCCCGATATAAAATAATTGTAGCCGTCTAGTGGTTTCAGGAGCTTTCGTGCTCTCTGTCTGTACTGGCCTGCGTGTTTATAAGGCAGCTGTATGTCGCGGTACGGACACTTGGCCAGCATTTCACAGACTCGCTCCGTCCTTTCATGCTTTTGCTGTGTGGATCTAGCAATCTGATACCATCAACCATCAACTTACTCTTAAAACGATCTTGTGATACGTTACCTAAAGAAGAAAAATACGTGGAGAACTCGTCAGTTTCAAAACAATAACAATGAACTGGTCTATATATAACCTTTGAACATTTTAATGTCATGTTAAAGCTTCAAGCTTTATTGTCATTTACATGCCTTTTTAGTAAAAAATAATAATAATATGGAGCATGGCATAATTATACCATGGAGAAACATGATACATAATTGAAAAACATAAAAGATGGTGTTTAATAGTACAATGATATTTATTAAGATTTAAGGGACTGATTATATCATTGCTTTCACATCTTCCATCCATCCATCCATCTTCTTCCGCTTATCCGGGGTCAGGTCGCGGGGGTAGCAGCTTCAGGAGGGAAGCCGAGATGTCCCTCTCTCCAGCCACTTGGGCAAGCTCCTCCGGGGGAATCCCAAGGCGTTCCCAGGCCAGCCGAGAGACGTTTTCTCCAGCATGTCCTGGGTCTCCCTCTGGGTCTCCTCCCGGTGGGACGTACCCAGAACACCTCACCAGGGAGGCATCCAGGAGGCATCCTAACCTTACGCCCGAAACACCTCAACTGGCTCCTCTCATGGGTAGGAGCAGTGGCTCTACTATGAGTCCTCCCCATATGACTGAGCTCCTCACCCTATCCCTAAGGGAGACCCCAGACACATTACGGGGAAAACTCATTTCAGCCGCTTGTATCCGGGATCTTGTTTTTTTGGTCATGACCCAAAGCTCATGACCATAGATGAAGGTAGGAACATAGATCGACCGGTAAATCGAGAGCTTTGCCTTTTCGCTCAGCTCTCTCTTCACCACAACGGACCGGTACAGCTTCACAGCAGACGGCGCACCAATCCGCCTGTCGAACTCCCGCTCCATCTTCCCCTCATTCATAAACAAGACCACAAGATACTTAAACTCCTCCACTAAGGGCAGCATATCCTCTCCAACCCAGAGAAGGCACTCTACCCTTTTCCGGCTCAAGACCATGGTCTCGGATTTGGAGGCACTGATCCTCATCCCGGCTGCTTCACACTTGGCTGTGAACCGCCCCAGTGAGAGCTGTGGATCACGCCCTGATGAAGCTAATAGAACCATATAATCTGCAAATAGCAGAGATGCAATCCTAAGGTCACCAAAATGGATCCCCTCAACACCTTGGCTGTGCCTAGAAGTTCTGTCCATAAAAAGTTATGAAGAGAATTGGTGAGTAAGGGCAACCTTGGTGGAGTCCAACTCTCACCGGAAACAAGTCCGACTTACTGCCGGCAATGCGGACCAGGCTCTGACACCGATCATACAGAGACCCAACAGCCCTTGTTAAAAGACCCGGTACTCCGTACTCCTGAAATACGGGGCGAGGGTGCCACAGAGGTTAGGGAGTTGTCCTGTTCAATCCCCCGCTCTGACTGTCTCTGCCGTTGTGTCCTTGGGCAAGACACTTCACCCGCATTGCCTGCTAGCGGTGGTCAGAGGGCCCGGTGGCGCCGCCCCATGACTGTAGCTTCTAACATAGCTCACCACAATGAATGTGTCTGTGAACTGTAAAGCATTTTGGAGGTCGTCAAGACAAGTTAAAGCACTATACAAGTACAAGCCACCACCTTAGCAACAGAGATGGGAGAACCCAGAGTCCCCAGGCTCTGCTTCTTCAATGTAAGGCATGTTGGTTGGACTAAGGAGGTCTTCGAAGTATTCCGCCCACCGACACACAATGTCCCGAGTCAAGGTCAGCAGCACACCATGCCCACTTTAAACAGTGTTGGTACCCCTCCTGAGACAGCGAAAAATGGACCAGAAGCTTCAAAGCCATAAGGAAGTCTTTCTCCATGGCCTCTCCGAACGCTTCCCACGCCCGGGTTTTTGCCTCAGCGACTAGCCGAGCCCCCACTGCTTTGACTGCCTGTACACATCAGCTGTGTCCGGAGTCACACAGGCCAATAAAGGCCAATAGGACTCCTTTAGCTTGACAGCTTCCCTGTCGACCAGCGTGTTTGAGGGTTGCTGCCGTGACATGCACTGACAACCTTGCGGCCACAGCTCCGACTAGCCGCCTCAACAATAGAGCCACGAAACATGGTCCACTCAGAGTCCGGAGTTAAAGCTCCGTCTCACAGGGGATTCTGCCAGACATTCCCAGCAAACCCTCACAATACGTTTTGGTCTACCAGGTCTGACCGGCTTCCTCCCCCACCATCGGAGCCAGCTCACCACCGGGTCGTGTTCGGTGGAGAGCTCCGCCCGTCTCTTCACCTGAGTGTCCAAGGCATGCGGCCGCAGGTCAGATGAAACAACAACAAAGTCAATGATTGAACTACGGTCTAGGGTTTCCTGGTGCCAAGAGCACATATGGACACCCTTATGCTAGAACATGGTGTTCGTTATGGACAGTCCATGATGAGCACAGAAGTCCAACAACAGAACACCACTTGAGTTCAGATCAGGTGGGCCATTCCGCCAAACCACCCCCTCCAGGTCTCACTGTCATTGCCCACTTGAGCGTTGAAGTCCCCCAGAAGAACGAGGGAGTCCCCAGGAGGGGCACTCTCCAGTACCACTTACAAGGACTCCAAAAAGGGTGGGTAATTCAAACTGCTGTTTGGCGCATAAGCACAAACAACAGTCAGAACCCGTCCCCCCACACGTATGCGTTCACCGGGGTAAACCCCAACGTTCAGGCACTAAGATGAGGGGCAACAAGTATGCCTACTCCTACTTGGTGCCTCTCACCAGGGGCAACTCCAGAGTGGAAGAACGTCCAGCCCCTCTCAAAGAGACTGGTTCCAGAGCCATGCGTCGAGGTAAGTCCGACTATCTCTAGTCGGAACCTCTCAACCTTGCGCACTAGCTCAGGCTCTTTCCCCACCAGAGAGGTGACATTCCATGTCCCAAGAGCCAGCTTCTGCAGCTGAAGATTGGAACGCCAAGGTCCCCGCCCTCGACTGCCACCCATTGTACAATGCACCCCTCCAACAGGTGGTAAGCCCATTGGAAGGGGGGCCCATGTTTCCTCTTTGGGCTTTGCCCGGCCAGGCTCCATGGGCAAAAGCCCGGCCACCAGGCGGTCGCCAACGTGCCCTACCTCCAAGCCTGGCACAAGAGTGGGGCCCGGGTGACCCGCATTCTGGCGAGGGAACATGAAGTCCATTAATCGTACTCAACATAAAGGGGTTTTGTGCTGCTCATTGTCTGGTCCTTCACGTAGGACCTGTCTGCCTTTGGTGACCCTACTAGGGGAATAAAGCCCCTGACAGCATAGCCCCTAGGGTCATTGGGACACTCAAACCCCTCCGCCACGATAAGTTGGCAGCTCAGAGAGAGAGAGCATTCACATCTTTTGTTCATTTATTTTCATCCAAATCAGTTGAATTACCGTATTTTCCGGACTACAAGTCGCTCCCGAGTACAAGTCGCACCAGCCATAAAATGCATAATAAAGAAGGAAAAAAACATATATAAGTCACACTGGAGTATAAGTCGCATATTTGGGGGAAATTTATTTGATAATATCCAACATCAAGAACAGACATGTCATCTTGAAAGGCAATTTTAAATAAAAATAGAACAGAGGCAACAACAGGCTGAATAATTGTACAGTTAGCTTACGCTACATGACACAACTGAGAACGTGCCTGGTATCTTAACTTAACATATTAAGAGCTATTCAGATAACTATAGCATAAATAACATGTGAAGAAGTTAACCAAAGCATATGTGTCACTCCAAATAACTAAAATCCAGTGAAATCTTCATCCTCGGTGTCACTTTCAAATAACTCTGTTAACTCCGGAGGTAGAAGATGCGGCACTTCCGCTTCTACGTCGCTTACAGTTTCGGTTGTCATCGAAGCCCATGCTTTGTCAATCCATTCAATGACTTCCAGGAAAGCTGCACGGCGCATTCTCCGGGTTGCTGTGCTGAAGCTGTGCTGTCCATCCATCATCCACTGCTCCCACAGGTTACGCAAGACTGCCTTAAAGTTCCTATTCACGGAGATATCAAGTGGCTGGAGTATTCTGGTTAAGCCCTTCTCAATTGTTTTTAAAAGTCACCAACAATGTTGAAATTATCAACACAGGCCTAGAGCTCCCTCTTGCGGTTTGGTGTCAAAATAACAGGTGTAATGATACCGGTAATAAATAATTTCAAGTCACACCCCCGGCCAAACTATGAAAAAAACTCTGACTTATAGTTCGGAAAATACGGTAGTTCACTTTCAACTTCTGGTTCAGTTTTTTTGACAAACAGAGAACTACAAACCATGTGAAAATCTTGTCTGTTTATTGATGTGTAATGAACCAGACAGTGGCCCTGAAAATTCATGACACAAAACAAGGTTCACAGGATTTTTTTCAAAATATGAAACTGGTGGGAGTTAGAAAACATCTACAGAAGAACACTGGAACTCTGTAAAGCCGGGCGTACACTATACAAGTTTTTGCCCTTTTCGGGCCGATTCTTCAGTCGTGCGAGCATTTTTTGAATCGGGACGAATTTCAGCTTGATCGTAGAGGGGGGAGGAGGGGCGATTGGGTTGTCACGACTACCTCCCGATCAGGAATCGGACGGTCGGTTAAAAATCAAACATGTTTGAAATTCAGTCGGCCGTCGTGAGGTTTTCGTGAGTGCATCCTGTTGTTCAAGCAGGAGCGCCCTCCTTCCTTTCCCTCCCCGCCAAGAAAGGGAGAGGTATGTCCTGCCTTAAACCACATTACTGCAACATTATTGGCCCGAACCATTTTTGGTTCGGACACAAATGGTTGAAGCCAGAGCAGTACAAGATGGATTCCCGTATGTTGGTGAACGCGCAAATACTGCAAGAATTCAGTAAGTTTTTCCCTTGCTTTTAGTCATATTAAAGTCACTGTCATGTGTTTCATTCATCAGTAAAGATTATGGTCCAAAAACAGATGTATAAAAAATGAGAGAAAATATTGGGTTTCCTACTTTATATTTGGCTGCTACTGCTTTGTGTATTAAACAGGTGCTAAGAATCATAACTATAATAGAGCTTTTTATAAGGTTTTCTGCATCTGGTGGAATTTGTGATAGCCTTGAATCCAATAGATTGTGCTAGAACGGTTAATCATGAAATATTTTTGTGCAGAATATTGCATATGCTCCAAATCTTTTTTTGGTGGGGGTGAGGTCTTCATTTTTGTTCAGACAGTGGCATTTTTTTCACACTGGGGGGGGGGGGGGGGGGGAATCATTTAAAATTCCCAGAATTAGTGTTGTAATGGTCTAAAAATAATGCAGATCTAATTATTTATACAAACTAATGAATTAAAAAGCCTTTCAACTGGTTGGAAAGACAGGTGGTGAATAAATGAGGAAAATTGCACAGAAAATAATGAATGTTACTCTGTCTGGAAAATAGTTTATATATAAAGTAATCAATAATTTACCCAGACCTAAAACTAAATCCATTTGAAGTAACAGTGTGCCAGTGAGTTTCAGTGCATTCCCTCAGCCACCGTATCCTTATTGTATTATGACGGGTGCTACCTCCAGAATGGAACTCCTTATTTTCCCATTGCATCTGACAGCCTCAGCCAAGAGGCTGCTATTTTTATAAAGGAGTGGGTGACTGTTGAGATAATAAATGAGCACACACATAAATACATGCACACGTATTCACTCATTCAAAATACACAAAATATGCAAGCAAAACATACATTTGAATGAAGGCAGATGCATTAAACAGTTCAAGTCAATCATACTGCAATAGACATACTCAAATTGTCACTTGTGAAATTTCTGTTCTGAGACTCTGGGCTTTTGTTTTGTTAAAAAAAAAGTTCAAATACATATTTCAAACATTGACACTTTACCCATATACCTGCACACTTATAGAACTATTGTAAATTGTATTCTAATTAGTTGCATTATTCTTTATTAAACTTAAATAAAATATCACCTGACAAGATAAGGCACCTAGACATCACTGTTTTATCAATGGTTGTTAAAGATATATCTTCTTGCACATGAAAACAAAAAGATTAAAGGGAAAGAAAGGTGAAACAATATAGTAAGACACTGCAGTTACATCTTTTTCCAGTGTCTTGTCCTAACACCTTTATTTCCCATACCAGTTGTTGATTCTGGCTAATATTGTCAGCAATACCTTTCAAACCTATAGACTGTCTATTGGGATTGTATTGCAGCCTAATTGGAGCCTCCCACTGACATCAGTATACTATATAGCTATTGACCAGTAGAGTCAAATGCATCAGCTATTGTGTTTGTTGCTAAATGTCTCATTTATATCCCACCTCTAAAGCCAAAGCAGTTTGCTGGATTGGGCCTCTACTGAGTGTTCAGTAGAGCTAATGACTCCCTCAGGGTTGGAACTGTGAATCAATCGTTAGGGATACAGACTCCAAATACGTTTATTTTAAATGTTATGCAAAATTTGGCTTATGACTTATGGGGTAAGTTTCCTCTTCTTTCATTTTAGTGATAATTGAGCAGCAAAACTTTAATTTGCATATTTCTAAAATCAAGAAATTAACAAATTACCTTTTATCCAACTAGAATATTGAGATAAAGATATACTTCTGACAAAAGCATCATATTAGAACTAATGGCACATAGTTATACATCTTTTTTAAGCAGTTATATTCCACCTAAATACTTTAGCAAGGTTTTGTACAATCAGATGTGATAGTGAAAGGTTATCCAATCAGATTGGTAAATAATTGTATGAGTTTGTAATTTTGTCCCTGACATTGAGAGATTCTGTGATACTAATGCATTGTGCTCCTGCTAACTGTCTTTTACCCCATTCTCTTTATTGGTGTGACATTGAAACTGGCTGCTTACCCCCTGATCAAAGCTACCTTCATTTGTCTCAATTAGGTGAGACAGATTTTGCTTTTCACATGTCCACTTCAATTAGCTGATTTTGTTACATTGCTCGAGGGTTTACGTCAAAGCTCGGTTCCTGTATGGGTGTGTCGACTAGTATAATGTGGGGAAGAAACTCAAGAGGAGGGAAATTATTTTTTTATCTTTTTCTAGACACAGGGATATTACTAAAACCTGATAACTGGATATCCTGAAGCAAAATAAATTGGGTCCCAAAGTTCTTTTTACACATTTTTTGCTCAAGTGACCTCAAGTGGCAAGTTTAGTTTATGGGAAATGTAAGTAGGATAATTGTGTATCAGTGTGCTAAATGCTAATTCAGTAGCAAGCATACTTGTGTTTGTTCATGCATCGACAGTGATTTCTTAGTGTTACACAGTAGGTTTACTGATTTAAAAAAACAGAAGGGCTTGATGCATCAGAGTTGTAGGTGAATGTGTGATCCTGATGTCTACCAACTGTTCCCTAGTTCAGGGTTAAAAAAGCATCGACCAGGTAGTGGATTGTGACAAGATTTGAGAGCATCATAACCTTGGAGAAGATTGATGAAGGCAGTTGCAGCGAAGAGTCTCTAGTTTTCTTGAAGTCTATGTTAATGGATCCTTGTCCAGATTCTGATAATCCAATATTTTGCACAAGTTCTACTGGGTTAAACAAAGTAACACATAAACCCCTTTTCCAATTACCCTACCCTATTCCACCTGGTCTACTTTGCTTGACCATGCTATACTTTACGCTATTCATGTTACTTTACCACAGACCAGATATAATTATAAGGTGGTGAACGCCTTCTGGGTGTGGCTTTAGCGCAGCCTCCATCCATTAGTGTTGTGCACTCTGGTTACAGGTAAAAACACTGCAAGGTGAACCCAAAGATGACAGCTTCAACTCCACGGTTAAGGTCCTCTCACTGTTAATTTCTATCATTGAACTACAATAGAACAGAAATCCCTGGCCCCTTCCCTCATCCCATAAAATACGGGCAAAATTGATCCCTCTGCATTAACTCCCGTCGGCTCCTATGTCAGCCTAGAGTAGAAAACCCCCCAGCCAATATGGTGGCGACGCAGGATGCCCTCCAGAACGTAGTGAGTTGTCTGGTATATTTTTCTATGGGTAGGAGTGTGTGAACAAGGAGACGGAGGCGAATATTACAGCCAGTTATACTCATGGTGTCTGTAGAGAGCAGTGCAAGTGGGTCTCTTTATAACTCGTTTATCATCACTTATTTTAGAGACCAAATAAGCGACTTCACTTTCAGAAACAAGCCCAAAACAATGAAACCCACGACTCACAGAATTCACAAGCGACTTTAGAAAAAAAGATGTCCAATGTCACTTATAATAAGCGGACTTGGCTACAGTAGTGCTAATAATTGTAACACTGTGTCGCTACATATGACACAAACTAAATAATTCTAAAAGCTACACTATTGCCACATCTTTGACTGATTGTATGTTTTCTGTTGTTATAATATAAGAATTAGAGTTGTAATTTAAAATAATATACAGAATATTCCTGTGCACTGTTTAACCCATTTTTTTAATTCCAAAATATACAGCAATGCTCACATACATAACCAGAGACATTAATAAGATACTGGCACCAAATGTCAGCACGACTTGTTTCTCACCATTGTACTGTCATCTGCACATAAAATAACTGTGAATGTAAGTAAAGTGAAAGATGGTTAACACTTTCTGCTGTCTAAGTAACAGGTTGGACAAACCATATGTTCTCTTACTAACAACATTCTCTTGTTTTCACACCTCTCAAAATGGGCTTTTTTACTGGGTAAGACACTCTCATAAGTGTTACTCTAAAGTCTGTCTGACTTAGCGTGAAAGATCAACACGGTATACTACAGAGGTGTGCTTATAACCCATCTTTTTTAAGGGGTCTATCTATTGTTGTTCTGCTTGAGTTTTGATCTATTGCGATCTCTCTTTTTTTAGTTATTGACAATTCGCTCACCCAGTAGCAACATTATATGATGCATGGTATAATTTTTAAGATATCCTTTTTATGACCACCTTCCATGTTTAGTTTATTTACATTATGACCTAGGCATATTCACGAACCCGACCTGCTGTCAACACTTTTTCTATAATAAATAATATAAAATTAGCACAAGACCTTTGAGTGGTTAACACTTTCTTCTTTTTAATCTCAATCAGAGTAGTTCCTGCTAATTTTAGATATCCTGTGGTGCAGCTCCTGATAAAGAGACCAAATCTTGATCCTGCTGTGCTGAGGAACTTTAGGCCCATCTCCAAGCTTCCTTGATGTGTTTCAGACTGTTTTTAGAACTTTTCATAGCACAGAGTCAGCCATGCTGAGAATTTATAAAGACATTCTTCTGGCATGTGATTCCGGTGATTATGTGGTTCTTGTTTTGCTGGACTTAACGGCTGCTTTTGATACGGTGGATCACAGCATTCTACTGTCACATCTTCAGTACAAGGTAGGCATTGGTGACACTGCTCTGGAGTGGCTTAGGTCTTATTTAACTGACATAACATTTTCTGTAAAAATTGCAGGGTGTGAATTCTTTTCTGCTCCACTCTCTTGTGGGGTCTCCCAGGGATCAATTTCAAGACCTTTGCTTTTTTCTCTGGACCTCCTTCCCTTAGGGTATATTTTTAGAAGACATGGCATCTCCTTCCATCGCTATGCTAATGACTGCCAAATCTATTTGCCTTTAAGGCAAGTTGAGTCTTTGTCCATTACATCTCTTTTATTGTGTCTTGAGGATATTAAAGCTTGGATGGCCTTAAACGTCTTACATTTTAACAAGAATAAGACCGAGGTTCTTGTTTTTTGGTTCTAGTGGAAGATGTCAAAACCCTCCGGTTGATCTTTACTCCCTGGCAAAGTATGTTTGGCTCACGGTAGCAAATCTTTGTTTTAAGAGAGACAATGATTTTAAACTTGACAGTCAAATATAGGCCACGTTGAAGTCTAGTTTTTATCATTTGAGAAAAATAGCAAACATAAAAGCTATCCTTTCAAGGAAACAGTTGGAAACAGTAATCCACGCTTTTATTTCATTGCGGTTGGATTATTGTAATTCCCTTTATCTCAGAATAAGCAAGTTTTTTAACAGGAAGGAGTAAAAGGGAGCATGTTACTCTGGTCCTGGCTTCCCTTCATGGGCGCCCAGTGTATTTTAGAGTTCATTTTAAAATCCTTTAGTTTGTTTTTAAAGTCTTACATAATATGGTCCTGCCCTACTTGGTAGAGCTTCTCTACCGCTATACCCCCAACCGGTCTCTTAGGTCTGCTGACCAGTTGCTCCTGGTGGCTCCCAGCTCACTGGCCTTCAAACCAACTGAAATTTGATTTTACTTAATTTTTGCTGGTATGATTTGTATCTGTATTAGCATTGTTTTATTGTGTATAAGCTCCTTAATTTGTTATTGCGTGCTTTGTTTTTCCATTTTATCCCTTGGTATCATTTTATTGTTTTTAATGTTCAGCACTTTGTGTCAGCTGTGGCTGGAGTGCTTCATATATAAAGTTGATGATGATGATGAGTGTTTAGTTTTTTTTTGTTTTTTATCCAATTGTAAATACTGGTGTTATGACCCCTTCTGTCTGTTCTCAACTGTTTACCTTTTAATTGTTTGATTGGGCAAAATAGATGTAAAAGTGTGGTTTACAAATGAGGCATTGACTGTTCCCTTGCCTGTAGCACAAGTTAGAAGATCAAAGCAGTGAGGCTAGACATGCCCTGGGGAACTGAGAAGAGAGATTTTCCACTAAGCAACCAGAGTTCACCAGTATCCCCAGCTACCAAGTAATTGATTTTCGTACTGACAATGCTGTCAGTTACAATGCCAGTCGAAGACAAAAGGGTTACACTTTTGTATATAGTCTAGAGTCCCTACTGAGGATAGATAAGATTGAAATCTAGTGAGCATCAGGCTGGACTGCCCCAGATTTGGCTCCTTAACACATTCTAGGACAGTGTTACACTTGCACCACAGCTCTGGTTTCCCCTTCACTTTTTTTCCTCTTGTTTTTCTCCTCTCTGCAGTCGTGGGGGGGCAGTGTTCCCTTTGTTATGCCCGACCTCCTCCTAGATTCACTCCCAGGATGTTACCATGGAAACTACAAGACACTAAATCACCTCAAGTAGAAGTTTCATAGAATCTGTGTGCATGTGTGTGCGTAGGTTTCAGTGTGTTCATGCATGCAACTCTTGATGAGTGTATGCCATCCCTTTCACTGCCACCCGAGCCATAACTCCTCTAGTCCCAGCCCCAGAGAAGATCCACACTAACCCACAAACATATAAACATATATACCCACCAATGTACTAACTAGACACATTTATCAGTACAAAGACTAAAAAAAGTTGTGAAAGAGTGCTTATAAAGTGTTGTGTGAGGAAAAACAGGCTACACTGTCTGATAACAGTTACCATGGTAACTAAGGTATAGTAGAAATAGCATTAAGAAAATGTGTTTTTGTATTGTTATCATGTTAGATTATAAAACAAGCAGCTATAATATTTAAAGATAAAGTGAGGGAGCAAGTGTATTCCAGACAATATCAGACAATACTAGACATTACTTTTTTCAGCCAAAAATGGCCATTTTAGGTTAAAATAGAGGAAGAAAATAAGTTTGAAGAAAGGCATAAAGAAACTCAGAAGACATAAACTTTACTTTAAAACTGCCCTTATGTACAATCATGTGAGTACTATGAGACTCTACTAACTGAAAAGGCAGTATTAAGACTGTCAACTTCAGTGTGCAGCAGATACTTTTTCAGTGCAATGGACCATGGGATTAAATAGTGACTGTGAATCAACTGGTTTGTGCTGTTTTCAGAAATCTATTCACTGCACTGGGTCAATGAGAAATAGTTGGGTATAATTAGAGTTGATGTAGGAGTCACACAGCCCCACACTTGGAACCACTGACTGTGCCTTTACTTGTCTTTAAAACAAAAACAAACAAAAAAACATCACTGATGTTACTGCTGGTGACATGATAACAATACGGAAATCTCAGTCATCCAGGTCATGGTCATTCCAAAGAAACTGGACTTGTTTTTCGTAGTTGAAGATGTTTCGCTTCCTATCCAGGAAGCTTTCTCAAAGTAAGATGTAACTGTATGTTACTGAATTTTTTATTAATATAACAATGCTATAACTTAATCATTCTTCATCACCTATAACTTAAATCAGAATTACAGCAATTTCACTGCAAAAAGAGAACGAAAAGTAAGTAAAATGTTCTTGAAATTAGTGCATTTGTTCTTGATTTGAGCAGGTTTATAAGATTGTCTGCCAATGGAATTAGTATTTCGATCACTAAAATAAAATAATTGATATACTGCACATGAAATGAGATGATGGAGATGAGTTCTTCCTAGTTTAAGTGCAAAAATCCTATTCCATCCGCAAATTATTTAAGCCTGCCCGCTCAAATGAAGGACAAATACATTAATTTCAAGAACATTGAACGTCTGCATGTTTTATGTAACAAACACAAACCTTAATTACTTTATTTATTTAGTTTATATATAAACTAACTCAACAAATTTGTGAGTTGGAAGGAAAATGATACACAAATCTTGTAGAGTCACCTTTCACTGCAATTACAACAGCACATGTAATGGTATGGTTCTACTAGCTTTGCACATCCAGAAACTGATTTTGTAATGAATTCTTCATTGCCAAATTGCTCACCCTTAGTAATATAGGATGGTGAGTGACTGTAAATATTAATGTTCAAGCATTCTGACACATTTTTTAATTAGATTGAGGTCTGGACTTTGGCTGGACCATTGTAACACATGAATCTGCTTTTATATGAACCATTATTTCAAATAAATTAACAATCGTTCTACATTATTAAAGGCTAGATTTTTATTTGAGAATTAACAGTTATTCTGTCAATAAATTATCACACCTAAGCTGTGGATCTGTGCAGCTCCTCCAAAGCTGCCTTAGCTTACATATAGTTCCTGCCTGACTTAGCCTGACAGTTTAGTTGGGTCGCCATATCTTGGTAGGTTTGCAGTTGTACCAAATGATTTCCATTTACAAATGATAGACAAAACTGTGTTCAACGAGATGTTCAAGGCTTTGGATGAGGTTTTATATCTTAACCCTCCTTGAAACTTCTCCAAAATTTTCTCAACCTTTCTGTTGAGTTTTGTGTTCTAGGTACTATTTGTTCACTAATATTTTACAAGAAACCTTGAATGACTTTATAGAAAAACTGTATTCATACCAACATGAAATTACATACTTTTTTAAAGGCAATTGATCACACTCACATTTATTTAGGTGCATTAAAGTAAAATGATCTGATTATGCACACAATACTTTTCAGATTTGTATTCAAACGAAATATTTCTCTTTACAATTATACAGTACTTGGTGTTTTTCTGTCACATAAAAAAAACAATTAAATGAACTTAAGTTGGAGGTTGCTTAATAACAAAAGGTATAACCTTAAAAGTGGTTCAGAAGGTTTCTATAGCACAATAGAACATGTCTTTCATTATATTCCACCAGCTTTTTTTAACAACTTAAGGGCTTCAGCGAAGCTCAACATGTTAGGTTTTGGGTGTGTGGGCTTCTCCATGCGCTCTTGCTATTTTGGTTCAGGTAGGTGCAGCCGTGAATAAGAGCTGAGGGCTGAAACTGAAAATAAACTGGAGGTGGTGAACTGCGTCATTTGTAGTCACTCACATGAGAACCTCCACTATTTCTAAGCAGATGTGCAAACTGCAATAACAAATGACTGCATTGATGCAGCATGTCTATATCCAAAATCAGTTAGTGCATTTTTTTATGGAAGTTCAATTGGGATTATGAAATATGAAATTGTAAAATACTACAAAGCTTTATTTATATTTAAACAAACCTATTTAAATATATCAGCTTACAAAGATTTTAATTTTGTGCCACTGTATAATAAAACAAAAAGACAAAGTAAAGGGATACACAACACTTCAACTTTGAGTTTCTTTTTGAATGCTGTCTGATATAATTATATTTCAGTTATGTGTTTCTTAATTGTATCACAATTTCTTTATACATTTCTGAGCATTGGTGTGCTCACAAGACAATATAACAAGTCAATAAAAAGGGCAATATCTTAATATTTTTGAGAAACCTAAAATAGTCTAAAAAATTATTTTGTTTCACAAATTACAAATGTGTTTGGAAGGACTCCAGTCCATGTTGGACTAATCTATAAATTGTGGCCTTTATGCTCTATTTAATGCATAATTATTAATTTCAGCTTTGAGAACTTCAGGTATTTTTGATTTTGAGCTACAAATGAAAACAGGATCTGTACTCTTTCATTGTCTACATGTTTTAGCGACAATAACAAACTATTTGTGTTAAATGTCAACTTTAGCTTTGTTTAGCAGATAACAGTTAACCAGTTAGACTGTTCTCTTATTTTTTTTCCCTTGGCAGGTCTAGCTTCATGACAATCAAAATGGTGTTCTGGCTGCCATAGTTATGCCAATCATATTTGATTTACCAAGGGATGCTTTATACCTGTTAAGCCTCCCTTGACACACAACCTTAATGCCTTGTTTTATTGCTGTTCTGGTATTATCGACAACTTGATGCCAAACATGATGAGGAGGAAAGGGGGAAGCGGAATAACATGAACAAAGTTCAGGTTAATTTAGGCTCAAGACAAAAAGGCCAGCAGCACTGAGTTTACAGGATGATGTAGAATACTGTGCAATTAATTAAAATCTTCAAAGTTACAGAACTATGCAATTTACATAGATGTTCACACATTACCTGACAAACTAAAGTGTACAAACAGACACTAGCATCTGAGAGAAAGTGTTAATAATTCCCATTGGCTCAAGAATATGTGGAACCAATAGCATGATTATAAACAAATTGTCCGCGAGTACAAAATGGTCTCTGTTCGCACAAAACAGTCTCACTTCAACTACGAAACAATTCCACACCTCTGCGGCAAATTTCTGCCAAAAGTCATGTGATACATTAAGAGTTGTTGTTCAGACTTCCCGACAGCGAGAGCGCACTTGAAAAAACTGAAACACACCGGTTTGGCTGAGGAAGACAGACGTGATTTCACAGCTAACAGCATCAGCACCGCACAGGTGAGCTTCACAACTTTCACGGTGAAAAATGAATAGCTAACTATGTCGTAATATGCAGATAGAACATGTCCGATTTCAGTTAAAGGCACTGCTACGTTACGGTAAGGAACCATGTTACTTTTCAGAGCAAATAACATGAAAGCTAGCTTTAGGTTGAACGCCATGCTAAAACAACTTTTGCTTTGTAATGCAGCATTGTGTTTGGCTTCTCCCCGTACTGTGCTATGTCAAATAAATAGTACCATCAGATCATAGTGTGGTTTTTATGATGTTTTTAAATGACTGTCTATTGTATGCATAAACTGTTGCAGCATGTTGTTCATAGCTCTTAGTGGAGCCGTTTAGGCTGAACACAAAGGTTAAAAAAAAGCCAGGTTTGACATTGTTCTAAATTTTCTGACAGTCTTACATGCAGAAATTGTTTTTCATAGTCCTGTTTTTGGCTTCATCCACGTCATCATCATTTTTTTTAATACACCCAGTTTTATGGTAATACATGGATTGTTTACTTGAAGAAGCCTGGAGAATTAATGGAGTTCTTTCAGTCTTAATTTGAACAATAAAAACAATCCTTGCAGAAAAGGTGTATTCACTTTGATTAATAGTGGTAAGAATTGAAAATAAAAACTTTTTTTAAAGGTTATGTTTATCATGCAATGTGGAAAATAAAGGACTGTTGTAATTGTTCCACAATGGTTGCATCCTCAGTTTTAGTAACAGCCCCATGTGCCCCTTTTTTCAATAACCTCAGCATTTTTAAAAGGTTTATACAGTACCATAAACATATACTATCACACTTTACAATCCCAGCAGTTCTACATTTTTATTCAGTGAATACACTAACTTAGTTAAATATTCCTGGCTGGATTTTAGAACTTGAAAACCTTTTGCAATAACAGCAACCATGATCAGATTAAACTTGGACATACTGGACAGTACCAACATATATATCTGAGCCATGTGATTCAGAATGTCCCAGAGGATCTATGGCTGCCTTCAGTGCTACTAGTTTTTTGGGTCTCAACACATTGCCAGTTTCAGGAAAAGTGACCCCATAGTGTGGATCAGTAAGCAGTCCAATGTTGTCCCAATATGAGGCAGGTAGAGTCCCTGCAAGAAAGATAGATATGTAGAGCATAAAAAAGGGGCCATATTTTGTGGCTACAACTTACTGAACATACTTCAATTTAATTCATGGAGCTAAGGATTAAAAAAAAGACTCACTAATTAAGGTGAGTTACAGACTATAAGTTTTTTGTTCTATGGATGAATATATCTGTAATAAATTGTGTACCTAAAAGATAGGTATGGTCTAAACCAGTGGTTTTAAATCCTACATGTTTTAGACGCATCTCTGTTCCACCATACCTGAATCAAAAGATTGCATCACCTTATCAACAGCTATCAAGAGCTGCAGAGACCTGCTTGTCACCAGTTTATTTAAGACAGGTGTGTATAGGCAGGTAAACGACTAAAACATGCAGGACAGTGGATCACCACGACTAGGATTGAAAACCATTGGTCTAAACAACACTGAGATACATTCTCACTTGAAGCAGTTGTTGGGAAGTTTTTGCAAAATCAATTCATTATGTTGAAGGTCCATAATAAACACAAATTTTAAAGAAACCAGTTTCAACGCCACCTCTCTGATGTACTCAATGTTTTGTTGTGTTGGAGTGGTCAGATAAATTCCTTTCTGGTTTGAAATATACACATTAATGTGAAAAACTTTATAATAGCAAGCACAAAAAAATAAATAACTGAGTTTTACAGGGCAGTCAAAAATAGCCGGTCAACGGCGGCAAATCGCCGTCTATAGCAGCTCTTGCCGCCGCCTACATTTCCCGATTATATAATGGAGCGATATTTGTGCCTTCTGGTTGAGCGCGCAGGAACCAATCCGAGCTCAACTTTTAAAAACTCTTCTCACGCGACGCTCGCTGAGAAACAGCCAAGTGAGCGCACAGCTGTGTTGAGCATGGAATGAGCAGGTGGACCGTATGAGCAGAGAAGGAACTGAGCCAGACCCGGCGGCATGGGCGGGCATTGGGGGGCCGTGCCCGCCCTGTGAGCCAGCTGTGCCCGCCCTGGACTGGAAGCTGTTTTTTGTTTTTATGTATATACCTCGGAGTGGCCATCGTTCTATTAGTACTATCTTTGATGTGTCAATCATACAATTTAACCAATCAAACCAACGACTGAAGGCAACATGCTAGCCAATCACAGATGGAGTGGGGCGGGACACTGAGTCATAGGCTTCAGTCGCCAACGCGGTGTTTGGCTGTGGTCACCGTCGGTGTCGGTAGAGCGGGATGGAAATTTGGTCTGATTACCAAACAATTACAAGAAGTGACAACAAAGCAGACAAGAGCGAGCTGGAAGCAGCGCGATTAATTACTGTTTGAAATGTCAGCACTGAAGTCTAAAGTGGAGTAAACATTGACGCTAGGAGGATTAGCTACGACAGCTAGGAGGGTTAGCTACGACAGCTAGCAGCACCAGGAGCAGATCTACTGCCAAACTGGAGAAACTTGGGTTACTTGCAGACGGAAGGGAACTCTGCTTTGTTCTGCTCCTTGCGCTCCATACCTGCTGTAATTACAGAACCTCTTTTAGTGTGAATTGTTACTTCAGTCAGTGTTCAGCCTGATCTCATACTAATAAGCGTGTAGCTTATGCTGGACTTTGAGTCAAGACACAGCACTACAGGTTACCCTATCTCACTGATAGTTTCCAGTAACCCAACATAAAACCTGCCCAACTTAAAAGAAAAAGAAAAAGCCCAAATCTCAAACTCTCACGTTAAAAGCACAGAACTATTAAACACATAAGAACTATTAAACATAAGAATATGCCATTAGCACACAACTGCACTGAAGCAAAGAAAAAAACTGTGCATACGGCCTCCGAACAAAATATGCAATCAGACAACCAAATAACACACACGATCTCTTTAACAATCATGATATACCGGAAAAAAAATATTTATAAATAGCTTCCCAACATGAGTTGTAAATCTACCTTAATATAAACTTAATTTCTCTCAGTATAGGTCAATTAAACATATCTCTTACACGCAGTCATGAAATATTTTTAAGTTGATAAGTAGAACTCAACCCCTCCTGGGCGTTTACAATGACCAAACACTTGATTAACCATTATTATTTTCTTGTTTTATCATACCAATCAATATTATTCATTATAACTACTATTCAATGATGATGTCA
Organism: Fundulus heteroclitus; assembly: GCF_011125445.2. Classification (NCBI taxonomy): domain Eukaryota; kingdom Metazoa; phylum Chordata; class Actinopteri; order Cyprinodontiformes; family Fundulidae; genus Fundulus; species Fundulus heteroclitus. The sequence continues at coordinate 12,807,312 of NC_046378.1, read as the reverse complement.
GATCGACAGATTCGACTTATTTAAAAAAATAAATTGACCAGTATGAGTTGTATAGGAGATGGCATTTTATTAAAATGTTTTGGTTTCCTGTCCGACGTTGACAACTATTTTGATATATTTTGTTAGTAATTCTTTCTAAAAGCCCAATAAATGTTGTGAAAAGCTTCCCAATTTTTTTACAACCTGCCCATTAACTATTTTTGTTCCAGCTAATTGGAACAAAAATTAGGCCTTTGTGTTCAAAAGCCTAATTGGTTGGAAGCCTGCCTAATTTGACAAAACTGACTACACTATTGCTATATATATATATATATATATATATATATATATATATATATATATATATATATATATAAGTAATAAATAAGTAATAAAAAACTTTTTAAAGTGTGCCCCCCTAAAAAAATGGAATGCCCCCCCTGTGATTTGTTTCTGCAGCCGGGTCTGAACTGAGCGTGCGCGAGACCGGTTTTGAGCGTGCGCGTGTTGTCTTACTGCATGCTCGGAAGTTAGTAAATTGTCATATATTCACCTAATCTGATCTGTTTTATACGGTGCTAGTAATTCAAATTCAACTAATTTTATGCAAATTTGCTCAAAACCTTGTTAAAACATGATAACATGTGAAAAAATGTTTTAAGAATATTAATAAAAAAAACAAAGGTTGTTTTTGAAGAATTGATAATTCACTTTTTTTGCTTTTTATTCAATTTAAAAGATGCACTCTGACTCTATTCTTTAAATAATCACCTGTCTTGAAAGCTTCCAAAATACATCAGGGAAACTCTATTTTTCAAAATTTTCCCCTTCGGGGCTCGGGCACCGGCATAAGTGCACCCTCCTACCTGATAGTGTGTGGCCTGCTACTGTAAAAAAGTTTGACTGCCCTGGTTTTAGATTCCCTTCAGTTCTGAGTGGATGGTTATTCCAGCCGCCACTGCTGATGATGTCAAAACTTGCTTGTAGTCCTGACTTAGGACATATAGTGACAAGATAAGTTATGTAACATGTTTAACAGGTCAAGCAAACTGTTGTCCTCTCGTGAGTGCAGCACAGTGTAGTATATGTTAGTTACTGCACACCACACGTCTCTCCAAAGATGTTAAATTCTGAAAGGAGAGTTAAAGATCTGATCATTGTTTAAATATTTTTCAAACATCCGTTACACAGCATTTTTAAATCAGAGATAAAACTAAAAAGTGCCTTTAACTGAAATCGTACATGTTCTATCTGCATATTACGACATAGTTAGCTATTAATTTTTCACTGTGAAAGTTTTGAAACTCACCTGTAGGGCGCTTTTGCTGTTAGCTGTGAAATCACGTCTGTCTTCCTCAGCCAAACCAGTGCGTTTCAGTTTTTTCGAGTGCACTCCCTGCTGTCGGGAAGTCTGAACAACAACTCTTAATGTATCACATAACTTTTGGCAGAAATTTGCCGCAGAGGTGTGGAATTGTTTCGTAGTCGGGGAGAGGCTGTTTTGTGCGGGCGAAGACCATTTTGTACTAGAGGACAATTTATAAATGATATTTTGAGTGCAACATTTTGGGACAGTTTGTAAAACAAGTTTTATTTGTATGCAACACGTTTTTTTGTATACAATGTTTTGGAAGGAAACTAACCCCATAAAAAATAGCCCAAGTGGAGCATTATCGCTTTCGCCATAGTGCTCTGCTTGATTTATATATGTAAATAGTTTTATCATGATTTATGTAGGGAATAAGTCATGCTATGTGGACACTACATTGACAAAGTAGAAGAGGAGAGAAAATGAGAAGAGAAAAACATGGAGAAGAGGTGAAAGAAAGAGATGACAGAAGAGAGATGAACAAATCTTCATCAGTCTGCTTCATCACCTGCAAAGAGAGATGCAAAAAGAACAGCACAGCCAACTGATATAGAACTACAGATACAATACAGCAATACCTTGATACCGTCACTGAAGTATATATCAGAATCAGACATACTTTAAAAATCCCAGAGGGAAATTACTTTTGTTACATGCTCCAGATATACACACAATGTTATATATATATATATATATATATATATATATATATATATATATATATATATATATATATATATATACACATGTATATGTATATTCGCGGGGCCTGGCCAGGAGTGGGCCAGCACCTGCCCGGGCACCCGTCCCCAGACACCGAGTACCACCAATGCACCAGCGGGCCAAGGCACCAGCAAGCGGAGGGGCGGGAGGACTGGGGGGATGGGCTCCGCACTAAGCAGAGACTTGAGATGTCCTTGGGAGAGGGAGCAGTTCAAACCCAACCTGACGAAAGAAAAAAAACACACACAGTCTCATTCACTCATTCCCACCCCACACAACCCACAAATACACCAGTAAAAATATAAAAATAGGGGGTGACGGCGTACACACACATTTACATTTATCACACACATCATATATTCCCAGGTCTAGGTGACAACCACAAAGGAGGACCAGGCACCTGGACCTTGTACGTGTACCCTACAGTCAAGGGGGGTGGGGAGGGGACTCCACCACAACTCAACCTTCTCAGTTCTTGTTCCGGACCCGGATCCCCATCCCGCCCCCAGGCCAGACGGCCAATGGGGCAGGCCCCCCGAGGATGCCGCCAAAATGACCCGGACGGGACAGTAAACCAGAGCCCACCCCAGCCCCCCCACAAATAAATCCTGAATGTTTATCACCCCCATTCCCTTCCCCTCCAAGCTCTAGCCACACCGCCACCCATTCCCAGGGAGGGCAGGCGTGTCAGCCCCTGTCTCAGCAAGTCGCCAGGGCCAAACAACAGCTACCAGCCAAGACCCCGACCCGGTGGCTGGCTCGGTAGGTGAGGATAGAAGGAGCCATCAGGTGTGAGGCCTAAACAATAAGCCCCCCAGATGTCTTAACCCCCCCCCCCCTTCAAGCAGAGCCCTACATATATGTGTATTGTGAAAATGTTGTAAATGAAAATGTCTAAGATGCATAATAAAATTGGGGGGAGGAACGTCAACTGAAAATGGCACCCTCCAACAATGCCTCCTCCCCAAGTCATACATGTGTGGCAGCGTGGGGGAGCATGCAGAGGGACGATCGGGGATGGGGAGGGAAGAACCAAGAAGCCTCGTGCTTTCCCAGGGAGCCAGCTCCACTGCTGACTCCGATAGGCACCTCTGTTCCCCAAAAACCCACCCGGAGAGGGAGGCTTCGCCAGCCGCACCACCTGGGGCCAGAGACAGGGGGCAGGGCCCGTGAACCTGCCACTCACCAGGACCAACACCACCACACCCCAACCCACCCACCAAACCTCCTGGCCGTCCCGGAGGTAAATAAAAATAAAATAAAAAATAAAAAACCCTCTGATTAAACGGCTCACTCAAACCACGCAGACCCCCACCCCCCCGGATGGAAGAGATAGACCATAGACCTGGATTGAGACCGGGAGCCGGACACGGAGCCCTCCAAACATCCACATCCCCACACACCCCCTCCCCACCCGTAAATGTAATCCCACCCCAACACTACCATTCAAACAACTCTCAACACACATACAACGAAAGACACCCAGACTGGGTTTGTCCCCAGTCCCCCCCCCTCCTCATTAGCAGAGTGCAAACCCCTTGAAGGAGTAAGCATCTGTCATTAGATGGTAATGTCCATGCCCCCTACCAGCTCAACAGGCCTGAGGCTCCCCAGCACACAAGAGACCCTGGTAGGGCCAGGCATGCACTGGCCCACATCCCTAGCGCCATACTCCACAGAACCCAAACCCCTGGGGCCCCGCCAGGACACCCGCCCAAGGGCAATACACCCCAGGAACCCCAAAGCCCCGGACCCACCCCAGGCCCACCCAGCTGAGCACAGCTACCAGGCCAGTAACCCACGTCCGTCAGTGCGCACCCCCGCCCAGGCACGAGCAACAGACCCTGGGGCCAGGCCCACCGGACACCCCACTCCGAGCACCCCCCAGAGCCCCAAGACTCAGGCACATGTAACAGATTCTAAACAAGGCAGTCTGTTTATTTGGTTCTCAGCAGGTGGTGATAGACCTTGTGGTTTTGGAAAGAAGCTGTTTTTAAGTTTATTACTTTTTGATCTAATGTTTTTGAATGGTTTACCTCATACAAATGGGACAAACAGTACATTGCCCAGGTGAGTGGAATTTGTGGCTATTTGGCTCACCTATTCTGGACAAATACAGAGTAAACCATGTCTAGATCTTAACGAGGGCATCCCACAATCACTCTGGCCTCGCTCTCTTGACAGTGTGGCATGGGAGCTTCACAGCTTTAGATTGTAGCTCTATAAAAGTTTATTAAGAGCTGAGTAGAAAGTCCAGTCCATTTCAGTTTGCTGAGAAAGAAGAGCCATTGTTGGGCCTTTTTCACTAGATGGGAGGTGTTCACAGTCCAGGAAAGGTCAGACGAAACCTGGATGACATACCACTGTCATTGTGGAGCTCCTCTCTGTAGTGGGCCTCATCATGGTTGGATATGAGACTCATCACAGTGATGCCGTCTGCAAACTTAACAGCCATGTTTGTGGGATGGATAGCAGAGCAGTTGTGAGTTAAGAGAGTGTTAATTGTCATGTATAGATAGGTGTTAAGATGTTGCTGATGAGTCAGAGCTGTGTAAAGTGCCAGTGAGACAGCATCTTCTGTAAAGCGAGTCTACCTGTAGGCTAAACGCAGGCTGTCCAGGCCAGCAGGGATGGTATCCTTGATGTATTTCAGGACAATCATCTCAAAGCACTTCATGATGACTGGGGTCAGAGCTACAGGACAGTAATCACTGAGGCAGGTTATGGTTTAAGTTAAAGATGTCCAGAAAAACCTCTGCAAGTTGGTCAGCACATGATTTTAGCATACAGCCTGAGACCAAGTCTGGGCCTGTTGATAACAATATTCTTTAAGGTGGAGGTCACTTGCTGTAGTTGCAGGATGAGAGGCTGATGTTGCATCTCTGGCTGAGGGAGATGTTCAGACCTTCTGTTGCTTGGAGTGTCACAGCATGCAAAGAAGTTGCTTAAGGTGTCGAGAAGAGCTGAGTGGTTGCTTAGCTGCTGGGCTTAGAATATCTGATGGTCCTGATGCCTCTTGACATGTTAGGTGGGTTTTTGCTTTTGAAGTGTTCCTTTATGCACTGCTTGTACCTGTACTTTGCCTTCTAGATGCCCTTTTTCAGCTTGCTTCTAGCCTTGCTGTCGATCAGTCTGTCTCCTGACCTGTATGCGGCATCCCGGACCTTCAGTAGTGACCTTTCTGTGTTGTCTATCCATGGTTTCTGGTTAGGAAAGATTCTGATTGTCTTTATGTGTAGGACAGCATCTGTGCAAAAGTGAATATAGGACAGCACTGGTAATGTGCAGTCCTCCAGATCAGATAAGAGATAAGATTAGAAAGACTTTATTGATCTCACAGTCCAGAAATTCACATTTCACATTGGCTCTTATAATCAAAAGATGGTGTTAAAAGGAGGAAAAGTTGCATGAGGTATATACAGTGTGTCCACATATATACATCATATAATATATGTATCTATAGATCAGTGTCCTTTTTAAACACTTCCCAGTCTGTATATTTAAAGCATTCTTGCAAAGCTGAGCAGGTCTCTTCAGTACAAACCTGAGTGAGTCTGACAATGGGTCTGGTTCTGTAGATGAGGTGTTTTCTAGCAGGGATCATCCACAGATATGTGATCAAACGATCCAAAGTGATGAGCTGATGCAGAATTATACACTCCTGGGATGTTGCAATAGACCTGGTCTACTATACTGTTCCTCTGGTTCGAAACATTATGAATTTATGGAATTTGGGGAGTACAGCGTTTATTTCTACACAATTAAATTATCCAGCGATTATCACAGTTCCCTCTGGATTAGTGTTAATTTGACTGCTGATAAAACAACATAGTTCATCCAAGGTTAATTTAGTATTAGCCTTTGGCTGTATGAAGGGTGCAATAATAATCATAGAGCTGAATTCTCTAACCAATTTAAATGGTCTGCATATAGAGCTAGAGTCGCCGACTTTTCCGGAAGTTTCCCCGTCCCTTTAACTGTGCATGCACAAGACCGTCTTATCTTGCTCTTCTGCTCTTCAGGGGATTCATGTGAAAAACATCTTCTAATTCCACTCCGGGCTTATTTCTTTCTACAGAGGCCTTCCTCTTCTTCTCATAAATATGAACGTGATTTGCTTCTTCCAACTCTCTGCCATGTTCAAAGTATACAGTAAGAGCAGCAGAGCTACAATAAACGGCTCATCGCTAAGCTAACCACTAACCTAGCCGCTAAGCTAGTCGGATACATAAACACTAGAAATGCGCATGCGCAGCTTTACATGAATTTCGCTTGGTGATGTGTGCAGAGAACCACTGCCATCCCTCCTCCAGGGATCAGAAACAAGTAGAGAGGACCCTAAGACCCATGAAACCAGCAGCCCCTTAGAGCACAGCAAGAACAATATGGGTGACCAGAGGGCAGCAAACCCCAGCCCCTTCAACAGTCAACCAAGTCAAGTCACACACATGCAAACAAACAAACAAAAAAGAGAGGGGGTACCCACCCCCACTGGAAATGTGCTTTAATGTCTCTAGATTTTGTGAGACAACTAGATATAAGCTCTTTATGAACTGACCATTGCTCCTCTGTGTTTATATTCAAACAAAACTAGAATGGCAATCAACAACAGGCATCAACTTCCAATAACATTTTAAAGGATGCAATGGCACATAAAACTGATTAAGTACTCAGATGAAAAATAATTTGCTTTAACATCAGCAAAATTGCAAGTAGTAACACAGCAACCCTAATTGTATGTAATTAATTTCAGTTACGGTAGCATCATGTTATCTGCACATAATTCAAATGAGATTAAGATGTTTTAGGTATTTGAGTTTGAAAACACACTTTGAGAAATTGGCACCCGGTAATTTGCATGCCAAACAGCCTCTCACTACAACAATTCAATGAACTAAAGGTGTGATAAAAAAAATTACATTTATAAAGGAGCTGTAGACAAAATGTGTTGTATTCACTTATAGTGGTCTATAAATCATGGGCTAGCCAATAATTGATGCTGAGTGTGCTTAGTTTGTTCACCTGCATTTGGTTCAAGGAATTGTTAATAAAATGTGGTAGCAGTATGCTGCTTTGGAAAAGACAAATGTCGTTCTGAATGTCTGGTGGGGCTCGAGAGCTGCATGGTCTAATCTGCAGTTCGTGGCATGATCAAACTGATTAGTGTTTAATTTGTTTCACTTGCTCATCTTTTCTGTATCTTTTCTCCTTCCTTTTCCTTTCAGTAGGTCTTGATCAAAAGTCGCCCATCCTCACTTTGGTTCTATGTTGTTTAGCTCTTCAAAAAACAAGTTATGTGTTTGCACATTCTGCCATACATTTTTCATGAGGTCTGCTGTTTATTAATTTTTAGATGACATTTTATAAAGGTTGCTAGAAATTTTGTGGCAGGCTGACACAACATTCCATAGTAATAACTATATTGTCTTATAGCATTATGCAGTCAACATAATGGTCTAGCTCAACACCAGAATCAGTAACTGACACATAGCGTTCTGTAAACCCATAAAACCCCCAAAGCCCCAAGAGCAAATTTAATATTAGTACAGCACCTGCACAAAAACACAAGATGTATGCTGTCCATCCATCCATCCATCCATCCATCCATCCATCCATCCATCCATCCATCCATCCATCCATCCATCCATCCATCCCATTGTCTATAATCACTTGTCCATGCAAGATGACAGGGGAGCTGGACTCTATCTCCAGTGGTCATTGGGGGAGTGGCTGGGGTACACCCTGAACAGGTCACACATACACACACACACACACACACACACACACACACACACACACACACACACACACACACACACACACACACGGGGCGACAGTGGGGCGACAGTGGTGCAGAGGTTAGGGAGTTTGTCCTGCAATTGGCGGGTTGCCAGTTTATCCCCCGCTTTGACTGTCTTAGTTGTTGTGTCCTTGGGCAAGACACTTCACTGGAATTGCCTCCTGGCAGTGGTCATTGGGCTCGGTGGTGCCGGTGTATGGCAGCCTCATCTCTGTCAGTCTGCACCAGGGCAGCTGTAGCTACTAACATAACTCTCCGCCATTCAGGGTGTGAATGGTTGTGTGAATGGGTGAATGACTAACTGTAGTGTGAAGCGCTTTGGGAGTCATCAGACTAGTTAAAAGTGCTATACAAGTACAAGCCATTTATCATTTACACACACACACACACACACACACACACACACACACACACACACACAAAATGCCCATACAATGGGGAGAATATGAAAACTCCGCCAGGATTCACCCTCCTGCCCAGGACAGAAGTGGCCCTTCTCACATAACAGGCTGCTGCGTGTGCAGCGCCATCTTGATAGAATTAGAGTCACAGCATAGGTAAAAGTGAATGTATAAAACAGATAAATAAAATTCACTATATTGATGTAATTAGCAGACTGATAAAAGAGGGTAAGGTATATTCCAAGTCAGTTTCTTTTACATTATTAATCCATCCATCCATCCATTCATCCATCCATCTATTCATTATCTATACCTGCTTATCCATGCAGGGCCACGGTGGGGGCTGGTTCCTTTCTCCAGCTGTCAATAGGTGAGAGACGGGTTACACCCTGGACAGATCGCCAATCCATCACAGGACACACTAGTAATAATGATATTAATACATTGATACAAAACGAATACATTATGCATTTGCAAGTGCCTTTCACTACCCTTAAGGTCCACTGACAACTAAAAAAACAACAATAGAACAAGATAAAAACTCAAAAGAAGTTATGTAGATAAGTGCAATTACAAAGAGTAGGGATTGTTGAACATGTGGGTTTTAAGTCTGGCTTTGAACAGGGGCAGAGTTTAACAGATGTTTGGTGGGAGAGAGTTTCAAAGTTTGGGAGTAGAGTGGGAGAATGTTCTGGTCCCTATGGTGTCAAAGCGAAAAGAGGGAACAGTGAGGTGAATAGAGGAGGAGGATCTGAGCAAGCAGGTCAGAAATCAAGGATAACAGACAGGGAAGGGACACGAGGTTGCAGATAATCCTAAATTTAAACAGAAGGGTTTTCAGTTGGATGCTGAATTTGATCAGGAGCCAATGGAGCTGCTGGGCAAGTGATATGGTGAAATGAAGAAGTTCCAGGGATGATAGGGGCAGCTGAGTTATGGACCAAGAATAGAGTTGCAGTAATCAATATGGGAGGTGACTAGGCTGTGAAGAAGAACTGAGGTGGAGTGCGGAGAACGGGTGGGATGGAGGCGATCAATGTTATGTAGATGAAAATACGCTGATGATGTAATGTGAGAGATGAAAAGAGAAGTAGCTATCAACGATGACACCCAGATTTTTAACCTGAGGTGAGGGGGAGACTGTGGAGCTGACAACGGGGAGAGAACAAAATGAAACTGTTCCATTAGGAGAAGTTACTTAAAAATCATTACATTTATCAATGATTTGCAGCAAAATTATCTTTAATGTGAGAAAAACTGCAGCAAAGTGTTTGCGCCTAAGAGCATGGTTTTCTGGATAAATAGGAACTTTAAAATGTGAGATTGAGCTGCAGTGAAGAAGAAATCCCTGGTGTCTCAATCTAAGTGGTAGTGTAAATTCATATGTACAATGTGATCAGGCAATGGATATTATTTTTTGCATTGGAAGCAATTTTATTCCTGGATTTGTTATCTGTTTTTAGATAAGCAACTTCAGGTCAAGATGCAGGGTGAGATTTTTGTTGGGATCAAAAACAATTGGAAAATAAAAAAGGCATTTTGAAAAGTATCTCACTACGTCCTGAGGAGTTAAAAAGGCAGCCCAGAAGTCAAAACTGGTCCTTTTGAGACCAAGACTAAGACTGAACCTTCCAAGACCAAGGCTAAGGCCAAATCTAAAGAATTAGACCAGCAATTTGGGACATTGTTACATTTTTTCCCCCAAAAAAGAAAAAGAAAATACTAATAAACTCTACACCACAAAATACAGAAATTAACTAAAAAAATTTTAATTAATCAACCAAAATTACTTGATTTTAAACTAGTAATCATCATAATAAACTACACAAATATGTAGCACAGCAATTATATGATACATTTCATAAACATGAGTTATAAAGATTTTTCTTTTGTAAAAATTAATAAAAACTTTGCTAAGTTTACAAAAGATTTTGTTCAATATTCACTTTTGCAAAATATGATCTGACATTTAATATACAATGTTACCCCATGTATAGGGTGCCAAAGGTGAACATTTCACAGCCACGTTTCTGTTATCTAGCACACTTTCTTCACATTTAGTCTAACGTTCTTACATTTTTTTCATTTTTTCAACAAATTTGATTTAAAAAAAACTAAGCAACTGATATTGAACATTGAATGTGCTTGGACTCATGTCACTGTATAAAGATCATATCTGCAAAGCAGAAACAGATCTTTCAACCATTCAAATTCATAATACAGGCCGGTTACAGGAGAACTTCCTATCTCCTGTTCCGCTGTCACCCCTTGCATATCATCATGTCACATAACCAACATATATCACAAAACATCCAGGGGCCTAAAGACTTTAGGCTGTTTGAAGGCCTCTGTTGGTGGATTTTCCTATATTTTCCTACACTGTGGAGGTACGTCTATTTTCTGTTTACCAAGAAAAATTAGTACTCTGGCAACATCCAACCAAAAGTCCTTCAGACACTGGTGTTTGTATATTTTCAAATATTTTTATTGGATTTTGAATTCTTCATACAGAATAACAACCAAACAACAGTCCCAATATTAACAATAAAATCCAATAACATAGGAAAAAATAAAATACTAAACAGATAACATATAAAAATAAGAAATTTGTGAGAATAAAAAATACAAAATAATCATAATAATAGAAACGAATATATAAATTAATATTGAAATGTTACAGTAGTGTTACAGAGCCTATGACTTTATTATGTCCCAGTGTTTCCAGCAGGGATTTGTAAGTGAAAATAATTTAGAAACGGCTGCCAGACCTTATAGAACCTCTGGGTTGATCCCCTGATTTTGTACTTCATTTTCTCGAGTTTTAAATGTGCCATTACATCCTCGACCCAGCGCCTAAATTACGCAAATGAGACGTCTGGCCAATAGAGATGAAAATGCAATGGCATCTGATTGTGCCATCTCTGCAGGGGCCACACCAAATATGGCAATTTTGGGGGCAGGGCTTATCTCTCTCTGCCACAAATGTAAGAAAATTAGTCAAAAATTAAAGACCAGAACTGTATCAACTTTGGGCATGCCCAGAACATATGATGTAGGGTAGCTGTAGCCTGACAGCATTCGGAGCAAGTCGGATCGACATCCGTACAAATCCTTGGAAGCCTGCTCCTGGATAAATGAAGCCTATGTAGCACCTTAAACTGGAGCAAACCATGTCTGATACAAATCGAAGTTGAATGTATTCTCTTAATCGCGCTTTGCCAGGAGATGTCTGATAACCCAAATCCCAACTCCTCCTCCCACTGTGCCTTAATATGACTAAGAGACGGTGAAGCGATCCTCTGGATATCCTCATATAATCTGCTCACTCTTCCTCTTTAATTTAAATCTTCCTCCAACCACTTATCTACCCAGTCATTTGGTGGGTGTAACGCAAAGGAAGGAAAATGTTTCCGAACAAAGACGAGCACCTGTTGATACCTGAAATAATGCGAACTGGGGATATTATACTCATTTACCAGCTGCACGAATGACATGAACACACCGTCCCTCACCCGTTTCAATCCATTCCTGAACCATAATTTAAATGCTGTATCCATGAGTGAGGGCGGAAAGAGTGCATTGGCCGGTATTGGCATAGAAGGTAGCCTGTCTATAGTTGAAGTGTGTTCTGAATTGGGACCATATTTGAAGTGAGTCGCTTAAAATAGGGTTGTTTGTACGTTGCTGCTTACTAAGTGGCAATGGTGCACATACCAAAGAAGGTAGAGACACAAGTATATTAATTTAGAAATATTAGCTGCTCAGTAATATTATAAAAAAATTGGTAATGCTAGGCCTCCAGCCTCTTTCTGTTTCTCAAAGACACTGATGTTTGTGATGCATTTTTGCTGCATCAAAGCAGTAGAGAGGCCATGTGTTGTTGAAAAAAAATTGTCAAAATATGGTCAGTTCATTATGTCAGCCAAATACACTTGTACCATGTGAGTGCTGTACTCTGACACAATATTTTAGCATTGTATAGGACTTTTCCCTTCTTTTTTATACTTGGAGCTCCGGACGTTACGTAACCAATTTGCTCTACACCACCATGTTGGCTGGATCAGGAAACACAGAAGTTAACGAGAGGAATGGATGAGAGCAGTCAACTTTCTCGTAGCGATATACAACGATACACAACTAAAGTCAATAGACTAAAACTTAGTGGTCCATATTTAGCTCCTAGTGTGCTTTTTAAAACAATTGATCCAGTAGCTGGCGCATGACTCCCGAATTTGAAATACCAGGACATTTACAACTACCTAATCAACTTTCCCTCCCACTACACCAGAGAGTTGCTGAAGGCCTACAAAAGTCTTGAGGGATATAAATGGACTCAGTCGGGATTTGTGGGCGAGATTCTGCTTAGGAGTTTACCACAACGGGATGATAAAATTAGAGAGCAACTAGTAGCTGAAATAGCTAGTTTTACAGAAATCATTCATAAAATGAATCATTCACAAAAAATCATTCCACAAGATTAAATGGCCCCTCTTTTAACATGCCTTAAAATAATGATTTGATCAAAATACTCATTTGCCATTTATTTCTGCACACTGTACAACGAGAAGCTATTGACTATTCAGTTAGGCACTCTTCTAACTTTTACATAGTGTAAACATTGGATCAGGTCTATGCAGGCTGCTGATTTTGAATTTTATCCAATATTATATACCGAAAAAGTCATGATCACTAAAGTTTACTATACAGGCATTTATGTTTCTACAAAAATGTTTGCCTGCCAGCCTTAGGAAATGCCTAGAAGAAATGAATGCCTGGATGTGTCAAAACTTTCTTCAATTGAATAAAAACAAAACTGAAGTAATAATCTTTGGACCAATAGAGGAGAGATCAAAAGTTAGTACACAGCTTCAGTCACTTCAGCTAGGAACCACTGATCAGGCCCAAAACCTGGGTGTAGTGATGGACTCAGACCTGAACCTTCAAAAGCATCTAAAGACAATTACAAGGTCGGCTTTCTATCACCTGAGGAACATTTCCAGGATTAAAGGACTAATGACTCAGAAGGATCTGGAAAAACTAATCCATGCGTTTATATTTAGTAGAATTGATTACTGCAACAGTGTTATCACAGGCCTGCCTAAAAAGTGGATCAGACAGCTGCAGCTGATCCAGAACACTGCTGCCCGCGTCCTCACTAAGACTAAGAAAGTAGAGCATATAACCCCAGTTCTAAAGTCATTACACTGGCTCCCTGTATCTCAGAGAATAGACTTCAAAATACTTCTGTTAGTCTATAAATCCCTAAATGGCTTAGCACCTAAATACATCACAGACTTGTTATCAGTGTATCAACCCTCCAGACCACTAAGGTCATCTGGCTCCAGCCTACTCTACATACCTAGAACATGAACCAAACACGGAGAAGCAGCATTTAGTTCCTATGCTCCACTTATCTGGAACAAACTTCCAGAAAACTGTAAAAGTGCGGAAAGCCTGAGTTCCTTTAAATCTGTAAAAGAAAAAATTAAGATAATATTAAATTACATTCGCCTGAAGTTACCTGACATGAAATGTTCGCTGCACAAGTGGAATCCATTGAGTGACAGGATCCAGTGCTCGGTTTTCTTCATCCTGCTCCGATCCGTTTTTCCCTCCTAACAGGATCTTTAGGGATGTGATAAAGTGCTCTGTCCTTTAACTTCCCTCTTTGGTTTATGTATTCAGGGGCAATACACAAGTCAACCATCAATGTGAAACTGAACAACTGTTGATTAGTCACAAGCTTATCCTGCCAATATGGCGCCTGGTGGTTGCGTGACATCATCTACTGGAGCTCTATAGGGCTGAAATTGACAAAGGACCTCACCAGGATGAATGTTTTGTTGTCTGCTCATCTGACAACAATGAGCCCTGCACCATTGTCCAAACGGAAATCAAAGCTTTTACACAGCAAGTTTTACAAATAATGCACATCTGAGAGGAAAAACAAATCTTAATTCATATTTTGATATAGCAGATCTAGAAAATGAAATACTCAAAATAGGAGAAAATCTGAGTGTAACTATCCTGTCTTATACCCCTAACTGAGCAAAGTATCGTCTGGGACACAAACATTAAATGGCTTTTAATCTAAGCATTTTAAATACAATTCAAACATGGATTTAATCATTCCTAAATAAATGTGTTTTACAAAATCCTCTCATTTTAGCATGTGCATAAAGTTTGTGTAAAAATAGCACGTGTATAGAAAAATTGTATAACTCTTACCTTACCTAACAATGTGACTCTTACCAGTATCAGTATGCTTTTGAATGCTGACATAAGGTCACATGACCTCAGGATATCCCCCTTCTGCTCTTAAAATGTATCCATTGATTTAAAGTGCAGTTGCTTGTTAGCCCTCTTGTTCTCAGCCAGAAAGATATATGTATCTAGGAAACCATTTATGGGTAAAGCTAAATTCTAACCCACCCTCTGAATGCTGCTATATAATGTAAGATTCAAAGTTATTGTACTGTTTTGGCCTGTGATAATTATGTCTTCAGGCTCTTGTTCTAAGCAGATAGGTATGCCACCTGGTGTGATCTTCTGCTGCTGCCTTAGCCTATCTACTTCAAGATTATGCTGAATAATTCTTCACACCTTCAGTGTAATGATTGTTTATTATAGCTGCTATTGTACACAACTTTAAATGCCATAATTATTATGCCAGTATTTAATGTGGTTTTATTTTCATGTTAATTTGTGTGTATTGACTTCTGGGAATTTTCCGTCAATACTGCATGGGAATAGAACAATTGTTACGCTGCTCTACTGGAACACAGTTTCCTGCTGCATGCAAATCTTCATGGACACATGAGGAAGTCTGCTTAAGAACAAGAATATACTTATTTTCAATGTGCTAATTTACTTCTTTTTTCTTTTCTATCTTTTACGTTTTTTCAACACGTCTTCCATTGAGGAAGCAGAGCCTGGGGACTCTGAGTTCTCCCATCTCTGGTGCTGAGGTCACAGAGGTGGTTAAAAAGCTCCTCGCCTTGAGTATCTTAAGGCTCTGGATATGTGGGGCTGTGTTGGTTAACGCGACTCTGCAACATTGCGTGGACATCGGGGGCAGTTCCCCTGGATTGGCAGACTGGGGTGGTGGGGACCGTAGGGTGTGTTCCAACTACAGAGGAATCACACTCTTAAGTCTCCCTGGTAAGGTCTACTCCAGGGTTCTGGAAAGGAGGGTCCATTGGATAGTCAAATCTCAGATTCAGGAAGAGCAGTGTGGTTTTTCGTCTTAGCTGTGGAACACTGGATCAGCTCTACACCCTCAGCAGGATCTTTGAGGGTGCATGGGAATTTGCCCAACCAGTCTACATGTGCTTTGTGGATCTGGAGAAGGCATTCGACCATGTCCCTTGGGGGGTCCTGTGTTGGGTACTCCAGGAGTATGGAGTACCGGGCCCTTTAATAAGGGCTGTTAGGTCTCTTTATGACTGGTGTCAGAGCCTGATCAGCATTGCCGGCAGTAATTCGGACTCGTTTCCGGTGAGAGTTGGACTCCGCCAAGGTTGCCCTTTGTCACCAATTCTGTTCATAACCTTTATGGACAGAATTTCTAGGCGCAGCCAAGGGGTTGAGAGATCTGTTTTGGTGGCCTTAGGGTTGCGTCTCTGCTATTCATGGATGACATGGTACTATTGGCTTCATCAGAGCGTGATCTACAGCTCTTACTGGAGCGGTTCACAGCCAAGTGTGAAGCGGCTGGGATGAGGATCAGTGCCTCCAAATCTGAGATCATGGTCTTGAGCCGGAAAAGGGTAGAGTGCTTTCTCCGGGTTGGGGAGGATGTACTGCCCCTAGTGGAGGAGTTTAAGTATCTTAGGGTCTTGTTCACAAATGAGGGGAAGATGGAGCGGGAGATCGTCAGGTGGATTGGTGCGGCGTCTGCTGTGAAGCGGGCGTGGTATCGGTCTGTTGTGGTAAAGAGAGAGCTGAGCCAAAAGGCAAAGCTCTCGATTTACCGGTCAATCTATGTTCCTTTCCTCATCTATGGCCATGAGCTTTTGGTCATGTCTGAAAGAACGAGATACCGGATACAATTGACCGAAATTAGCTTTCTCCGTAGTTTGTCTGTGCTCTCCCTTAGAGATAGGTTGAGGAAATCAGTCATCCAGGGAGGACTCAGAGTAGAGCCGCTGCTTCTCCACATTGAGAGGAGCCAGTTGAGCTGGACGCCTCCCTGGTGAGGTGTTCTTGGCACGTCCCAGCAGGAGGAGACCCAGAGGGAGAAACAGGACACAGAGGGACTATGTTTCTCAGCTGGCCAGGGAATACCTTGGGATTCCCCTAGAGGAGATGCCCCAAATGGCTGGGGAGAGGGACGTCTGGGCCTCCCTGCTGAAGCTGCTACCCCCGCGACCAGACCCAGGATAAGCGGAAGAGGATGGACGGATGGATGGAAGTTTTTTGTTACAAGTTGACTCATTCCCTCTTGGTTGTATCAGTCAGTGAGTTTGACTGTCAATCTAAAAATACACAGCACAATGGTTCTTCATTTAGTGGTGGAGTTTAAAGATGAAGAGTTCAAATGTCATTAAGAATAAACAAAGAAAAGTGGTGCTGTGTATTTCCTGGGGGGATTGACCACCACCCTCCACATTTCCCATTTTCTTTTTACCTCCAACACCAAAAAAGCATTTGCAACCACACTATCACCAAAAACTGTCCATGTTCTCTTTTTGAACCCTTCTCTGTAAACCTGAGAAATGACTGTGCATGAAAATCCCAGCATATCAGCAGTTTAAAAAAACTCACATCGGCCCATCTGGCATCAACAATTGCCACTTTCAGAGTCACTTAAATACTCATTCAATCACACCCTACCTTACCCTACCTTTGTTTCTTTCTGCTTCTTGGGAAAGGTGGACAGTTTTCTTTTCTCTCCTATCTTTCCTTCTCCATGCCATGCTTCCCTGGTTGTTTCTATCAATCTTTTTTAAAGCCTCTTTTTACATATCTTCCAAACTATAAATTATGGATCTGGGGCTGTTTCAGAAAGGAGGTTAAGTGAAAACTCTGAGTATGTTAACCCTGAAATGAGGGAAACTCTGGGTTTTCTGTTTCAGAAAGGGAGGTAAGTTAAACCTGAGAAAGCAGAGTAAGTCAAGCTCGTTTCTGAAAGAGAGGTAACTTATACTCAGAGTCAGTTACCATGGCAATTTACTCTGTGAACCTAACCTGGTCGGGAGCAGGTTTTCTTCAGAAAACCCAGAGTTTATTTTGGTCTCCTCCCATTTTTTAAAGAGGAAGTGGTGTTTAAACACCTCATAGATTCTTTGGAGACATATTCATTGCGCACATTTCAGTCACGCAGAGCACATCAAAGGGAATGAAATGGCATGTCCTTTTATGGATGATCCTGTTGACGAAGAGGCTTGTTTGATGTGTAGACATATCGTATCAAAATTACCTCTGTAGGCCTGTCTGTGGCAGCAGAAATGGTTTCTTCATCCACACCATCCTGTGAAGATGAGCATTTCATAGAGTAAACTTTATTATACTATTTGTCATAATTGATGGTGTATGGAGTAGGCTACTGACAACTGTATGGGGTACTGTTGGGACAGGAGGCTCCAAGAGGTAGATATTACCATCCGAATCTGTTGGGACCAACAAAAAACCCAACCCAAAGTAATATAAATGGAAATACCACATTTAGTCTATATAAAAAAATAACACTGTAGGTAGACCTCTTACATTTTATGAAGGCACTTAAATCTTCTGGAGTGACTGGCTCTGATAAAGCCCCTCCAGGAATTCCCTCAGCCATTGGCCTTCCAGAATTTAGGCTCAGGGCCATCTCTTCTGCTTTTGTCAGGGGTGGTGTTGCAGGTCCTCCCCCTGTTTTACGAGCCTCTGCCTTCTTTCTGTCGGCTGAGTAAAAGTCAAATGAGAATGAACATTTAGACCTATGTCAAAAATGCTGATGCACTGCTAGACACTGAATGCCATTTAGTCATTTAATATGTCAAATGTTTGTAAAGCCAGGTAGCTACTCTACTCCTATAATGTGCTCAAGGCTTACCTGCTTGAAGTATGTTTTTATATTTCATTTTCAGCTGCTGCCATGTTCTTTTGATGCCTGCAGGATTGCACCTATCCATGAAAATTAAATTAGGTTTAATAAAATACTGTTCTTCCAGTTTCACCTCTGATATTATAACAGTAGGGTCAGTTACTCTAAAATAGTTCTCAATTACTAACTACAAATTTTATCTTCAACAAGTCTATTTGGATTAATGTAATATTTACTGTCTCTAGAAAGTATTGGTCTACATACTATTTTGTTTTACTTACTTATTAATTACTTTCTAAATCCCAAATCAACCTCAACCACTTGAACAATACAAGGAGAGACAAGAAACTGCACTTCTAATGCTTTCAAATAAACAATATTCAATTGCATGAATTAATCTTAAATTGACCAAAGTGTGTAACTAGAGGGAGAAAGTTAAATTAAAAATATACCTTTTAAAATTTGATATTAAATCCACTATTGTTTGATAGTCTTTAATTTTATTACAGTATTTAAATGACTTAGTAACTTAATTCATTACACCCAACACTGTATAAAAGTAATTAAAATGTAAACTTACGCATTGACTCGAGCAGCTATTTTCACCCAAGCTAACTCTCTCTCCTTCGCCGATGCAGCCGTGTTGCTTTTTTTAAATACATGTTCAAATTCTGCATATGCTTGCATAAACACATCCAGTTCTGCTGGTGAGAAATATGCACACCTTTTTTTGTCTGACGCTGTTGCCATGGTGACTCGTAATATCTGCACTCCATTGATGATGGCTTTTTATAGTTGTGGTGCACGCACTTAACTCTGAGTCAGTCAACTCAGAGTTGATTGAACTAACTCATTTCAGCTGTTCTGAAACCCAAAACTCAGAGTTTCCCATCTCAGGCTAAGTCAACTCAGAGTTCAAGTTTTAACTCAGAGTTGGTTGAACCTCCTTATTGAAACAGGCCCCTGGTCAGCTGGACTCTCAACGCAATTGATGAAATTTTCTTAATGAGGATGTAGGACGGTGGCTGTTTGGTGTGCATGTTTTTGTTTCAGCTTTGTTTTGTTGCATGGTTGTATGTATATTTCTGTGCATTCTTTTTGAAGGAGCCACCAGTTCCTACTCCCTCTATCAGGTCTCTAACTGCTTACACAGGTGTATCCCTGGATACACCTGTGTAACACAGGCAGGAACAAAAGGGGCAGCCACACCCAGTGAGTGAAGGAGAGATAAGGAGGGACTGACAGGCTGTGGAGGAGATGCTGGTGCCCAGCCAGCGCCTGGCAAGCGGCCAGCCGACAAGCTGTGATGGGGAGGAACCAGAAGAGGCATCACAAGGGAAGCCCTGTCCACCGACAGAACCCATCTGAGCCAGGGACGAGGGCAGGATGGAGAAGAGGCTCAGGGGAGACGCTGGCCTCACTGGCTCAACTGCTGGGTTGATAACTTTAGGGGGTGGACTGCAGAAGGATGCTGAGCAGAAGCAGCTGACTCTGTCTACCCTATGTCTGCTGAGACTGCAGGATGTTTTGGTGCTGGACTTTTTTTGTACTATTTTTAACCTGCCGTTGCATTTTTAAGTGAAGCTTTTAGGTGTTACTTGCTGTACAGTTTTTAGGGTTTATTTTTATTGTAATAAAGATGTTTAAACTTTTAATGTTGTTAGTTTTAAATACACTGCTCACCCCTGCAATACCAAACTTGTTTTAATCTTAGTTTGTTGGCATTGGTAGACTCATTGGTTTTGTTATTGAAAATAACTTAAACACTACTCGGCCACCACAAGAAGAGTGGGCGAAGGAGAGCCCTTGTGCCCGACAGGACAAGTGCAGCTGGACACATGGTGGGAGGAGAATTGTGTGTCTGTCCATTTTGTCAGTGGAGGATGTTGGAGGAAAATCTTTTCAAACTGGATTCCTACTTTCTGGAACTGGCGATTACCTGGAGTAACGAGAAATTATCAAAATGTCGGCAGCTGTTTTGGCCCATGTCATGGCTGCCTGAACTATGTGAGAGAGCCGAAAAAAACATGACTTTACAAGTGAATTTACAAGCAACTTTTGAAAAAATAGACGGACTTTTCAATTTCACACGATGACCATAGCTATTAGCTATTAGCAGTAGCACGGAGGACATGTTGACATTGTCAAGTTTATGACTCAGCGGCATCTGTAGTAGTTATTAAAATGAAGTTGTTTGTAATTCATTTAGCACACCATTAAATGCCGCTCCAGTGGTAAAATCGTACACACCGGGTCTTTAAGGGAACAGCTCCCATCTACTTAAATGCTTGCGCTACAACTTGGCAAGCAGTACCTACACCATGCTTACCACAATCTGATCTTTTTTCTTGTGTTATTGCACAATGGTGAAATGACCAACTGAGCATTACCAGAACAGAATTTGATCTGTCTATCTTCAAGAAGTTATCCAGCTCTATTGATTTCATCTCCTACCCTACCACTTACCTCGTACTCTATTGCATCTCTCTCTGCATTCTATCTATGCCTGCACTCTATTTTTATGCCGTAACCCCATCAACTCTGACAAAAGCTGACAACGGGTTCTTCCTTCTAGGTAGCTTATCATTAGTCTATATGTTAACTGCATTGTTATGCAAATTGTATTGCAAATTTGAGTGAGTTTATGTACGACTTCTATTACACACAATTGATCAGATTTAGCTTGTGATCTGGAGCTGCTTGTCTGCATTGATACACCACTTACTGTGAGCACATGAATTAAATTCTAACTGTTAAGGCTGGTTTAATTCTATGATTTAAAATTTTATTTAAGAATTTCAAAACCTTATGAGAGAAAATAGCAAACCTTGGCTTCCGTGCATGTTGTGGTGAGAAAACAGAAACTGACGACAGCTGTGTACTTGATTTAGAATAATGACTGGGTGTATCTACTCTTTTGTGTACTTGTTTGTGTTATTTATGTTTTCATACCTGTTTGCATTACAAGAATTTCCAGAGGCCATGAAGCCACCATCCAATCTGTTAACAGAAACTCACAATTGTTATGAAAATGGATAAGTTTGTTACTGGCCCTCTTAAAACCAGCAGGAGGTTCTTTCTGCACTCTGACTTTATGAAAAAAAGACATTTGTGTAGAAAACTTTATGAAGTGTGGTGGAGAGCTGAGCTAGGAACATTACGTTTAATTTAAAGAAAAGGAGTGTGTATGTACATTTTTATGTGTGAGTCTGTATGCGTGTGTATTCACATTTTTATCTGCTTGCGGCTAAGAGCTTGAAGGCGTATCCTGCTGCTGGTAAATTACCCAAAACAACATGGTGTGGGGAGGAAGCAGTGGGAGGGAGTGCAGATAGGTGGAGTAGGGGATTGAAAGACGAGCAGAAAATGAGAAAGAGAGAAGAGTGATCATTTGGAATCCCAGGTCTTATCAAACATTGTTAGTGCACCCTACTGTCTCTCATTTACAATCTTATCCTCTTCTGAAACAGTCATGTAAAGACAAAAGTTACACAGACATATTACCCAGCATTGGCAAAGAAAAGCTAAAGAGCAGTTTAATCACAAAAATTAAGGAAATATTTCAGAAAGCAGTGGTGCAAAGAGAAACAGTGAAATAACCAATTAGGTCTAACAATAAATATATTAGCGAATGGACTACCTTCAAACCATTGCTGCATAAAGATTATAAAGAAGATTTATGTTTATAGGATAGCATTCCCAGATTGCAGCATGACCTCAGAGATCCTCTCGTGGTCAGGAGTACTTTGACTCCCCCTAGTGGTCTGGAGCACTTCTGTTATGCAAAGCCAATTTGCACCTTTTCTTAACTTGCAGTTGTTTTTGTGACTTACAGCATTTTGCCTTTGCATGTGTCTTGTGTGTCAGCCTCATTTGTATTTGCAGCATGTTTGTACTTTGTGAGACTAATTTCTGTGATTGCAGCGTTTCTCTTTTGCTGCATTTTTCCATTGCGTGTGTTCTGTGTTATCCTGTTTTGTGTTTTTGTGTTTTTTGTGTTTGTAGAGCATTTATGTACTTGCAGTGCATTTGCACCTCTCGGCCACTGTATTTTACCCATCTACCAATCCTCACTCAACAGCCCTGTGTTGCTGCAAATTTCAGAATAAGAATTAACAAGACAACATAGACAAAACTAAACATGACTAATAAAGGGAAAAATGATTCATACTTGTGGAAAAATACTGATAATTATAATACTTGGAATATGTGTGACGCACCTACTGAGGAATGGTCTTTCATATGGTTGTCCATCACTGATTTGCAGCATAGTAACTACAGAAGGGACAGTGGAATAGTCCACTGTTGGTGCATGTAGTCACTTGGTGTGACTGGATGTCATGTCATGTCATGGATGCTGAAGAGCATGGATGATGAACACTTGACTGTCTGACAATATGAGGAGGACTGTCAAAATTTGATTTACGCTCATTTCTACCCAATAGGTCACATGATCTGGGAGCTATATATATATATATATATATATATATATATATATATATATATATATATATATATATATATATATATATATATATATATATTTATATATATATATATATATATATATATATATATATTTGACATATTGAATGGTCAATATACCAGATTACCAGTCCAGCCGTGACATAAGATAATAGCACAGCTAATAACAAAGAGCATGGCATATTTTAAAATAAAATGTTATTTCCTTCATTGTCCGTCACAAATATTGCATAATAGCACATTTGAACATATAACTAAAAAAATGTCCCTTCAATCCAGCAGATACCAACTGTTATGCCATTATGGGACGTGACGAAAACGGCATTAATTCAGGACGTGACGGACCGCATTACCCACGATGCAATGTGGACAAAATGGCCACCAACTCCCATCATGCAACGCGGTCCAAAATGGCCGCCGCCCTAACAATGGAGCGGAGAGATAACGTTACTAGGGAAAATGTATAAATTGCGGCCACGCAGGACAATCTGCCTTCTTTCTCTGGCGCACCGCCAACCTGAGAAGACACACAGCTGTACTCCGTGGATTAATTACCCACATGCCACGTGCTCGAGTTTCTCGCCGGACCGAGATTTTTCGGAGCAAACGTTATTCCCCGCTTTGCTTAGCAGGAGGTCGACTTAAAAAGGTACTTTTAATTCCCTCTGATCAAATACTGGAAGCCGCCTTATCTCCCAGTGATCGAAAGAGGACTACGCTTGTGCTGGGCCGAGCAAAGCGACTGTGAGCCCGGAGGAAGAAACGAAAGAGCCTCCTCGCCCGTCCCTGCTGCCCGCTCTGGTGCGTTCAGGATGCCGCGTGATCCGGAGCGCTCACGGATCCAACCGGGACTTCACTCAGATTCACCTGAAAGTAACGGGGTTCTCCCTTTTTATTTCTTTTCCACCCACACCACAGGGTGTTTAGAAGTGCCTGGGCAGATGTAGGAACTTTGTAGGTGTAGGTTAATGCTTTTTATTCCATGACGAAGTTGGAATTATTTTGCTGAACATTTTCTTTGTATGTGCATGCATTTTACAATTGATTCTGCTGTGTTGATTTGTGATTTATCAATAACCCCGCCATGGGTCATTGCTTCAGTTCTTTTCCATCTTCTTCCATGCTATTCCCCCCCTCTCTTTTCGCTTCTCCTTATCAGTGCAATCTTTTGTCGAGCTCAATTCGCGGTCTTTGCTTAAACTCCCAGTTAGCCGCGCCCTCTCGAAGCGAAGCATTACCCCATCAGCGTAAGCGTGGTTACGTCATTAGGACCTCCCCTCACGCATCACGCAAATTGGTAGACCATACGTCATCGTAGCGGCCATCTTGGGAGGGTGTCGTATGACTGAACTGTAGTGAGCTTAGCTGAACTAGCTTTTGTAAGACATCAAGGCGTCCAGTGGGACTCTCGAAGCTCGAAGTTCTGTCTGTCAATGCTGATACGTCAAATGCCGGTGTTTTGAGGGCAGTGTTAAACAACTGTGAGTTGAGTTAAGATCTGCTAACCGCTCAACTTTAATCCATTTTTTATTTTTGTTTTGTTCTTTTATTTCCACCTATATTTTGCATGTGTAGTTTTAGTAATGAGTAAGATTTCCAAAGTCGTTGAATCAGAGAATTACTGTAACACGGAATTGCTTTTGGTTCAATAAAAACACCACTGCGGAATAGAATTGTTTTGTGTCCAATCTAATTCACAGTTGTATGGCTATTAAGAAATCAGAGCTAACCTCCTTTGGAGTTAACATCTGACATTAATACAGAGACAATATCATTGGATGGTGATAAGGAATAAGGATTTAAACTCTAATTGCAGTTACATTGGGGTTCTCACAGCCTGCCGGATAAACCTCGTTGGTTAAAAGTCCGACCAGATAATTTATTCCAGTATAAATGAGTTCATAACAGCAACTTAACTAATGCATTAGTGGTATAAATACTTACAAGCTTATAGCTAACATCACCACCATTTGAACTATATTTGTTATAGCGGAATTTTGAGTTGAATGACTTATTACTTAAATTATAATACCAAATTATAATTAATAATAATAATAATAATAATAAGCATATTCAACCAGCTTCTGGCATAACACAACCCAGCAGTGTTTTTTTTTTTTGTTTTGTTTTTTGTATGAGTGTTTGCGTGTGGGGACACTAGGGTGGGAACAAGTGAATGCGACTGTGTATGTAGTTTTCTGTTTGTTTATTTGTGAGGTTGTAATGAATTTGGAAGAGAACCTGATATTCAGCCAGACACAGGGAAAACGTTAAGCAGGTTTATTTGATCGGGGAACACCTGGAAGGTGAGGATGGACAAACATAAGCAGTCTTTGGGAGAGTCTAGGGGGGAAACAGGCAGGATAAGCTGCAGGGAGCAGACACAGACCGGGGGAATGATCCAGGGAAGAGGCAGAGCTTCACTGGCAGTCCAGATCGGGGACTCCAAGAATCAGGTCCACACAAGGTCGAGAAAACTGGCAACTCAAAAACAGAAAGGCATTAGCAGGCTTAGCAACTTACAGATAGGCAGGGTCAGGGAGGATAAGAAAAGCAGGCAGTCAATGTCTGGAAGGTGCACACAGGGAGGATTGAGACGTTCTGGCAGAGTGCAAGGAACAGAAGCAGGTTTAAATAGGCTGGAGAACAAAGGTGAGCAGAGTGAGTTAATTAGCCAGAACAGTTGGAGGTCATCAGGGGAAATGAGGTGGCTGAAGGAGGAAACAAACTGACAGAAAATAAATGGAAGGGGACAGAAACTAAATCAAATCCAGAACATAAATAACCACAAAGACCCAACCTAAACCAGAAACCCAAACTAAGACTAAAACTGAGACAAAGAACTCAAAATATTACAGAGGTTGGGTTTGTACTGCCCACTTTCCCAGGACATCTCACATCTCCACTAAGAGTGGAGCCCATCCCCCTTGTCCTGCTCCCCTCCGCTGGCTGGTGCCTTGGTCTGGTGGTGCATTGGTGGTACTCTGTGTCCAGGGCTGGGTGCCCGGGCGGGTGCCGGCTCGCTCCTGGTGGCTGCTTCGCAGGGCCTGACCCCACGTGGCTCAGTTGGGGGCCCCGCTCAAGGGCGGGGGGGGGGGGGGGGGGGGGGGCTCGGGTCGTAGCTCCAACGTAGCTGGCTGCCGGCGGAGTCCATGGGCTCGTCCCCAGGTCTCCCCAGGGCTTCGGCATTTGGCTCTTCACAACCACTATTGAGCGTTTTTTCTCATAGATAAACCTTACATACACAAGAGCACTCTCACAAACACCTGCAGGTGCTTGGTGCTTAAAAACTCACTTCCATACAGAAAACCCCTATTATTATCTTCAGCTGTCACTTTATACATATTGTATTGATTAATACTGTATATTCTTCAGTGATGGTATCAAGGCCTTGGTTGATTATATCTGTAATACTTTATCTGCTGGTTGCGCTGTTCTTTTTACATCTCTCTTTGCAGGTGAAGAAGCACACTGCAGATGTATCGTTCTCTCCCTTTTATCTCCTCTTTTTCTTTCTCTTTTTCTTCTCTCTTCTCTTTTACCTTCTTGTTTCCGTGTCCATATAACATAAAATATTCCCTGCATTAATAAACCTTCTTGCATGTATAAATCAAGTGGAGCAATATGGCGAATGCAGTAAGGTTCCGCTTGTTTAAGTAAAATATGTTGGGCTCTTTTTGGCATTAAGACAACAATTCTTATTGTCACATTGCCAGACAGGCCACAATAATTATATATATTTTTTTAAATAAATAAAATATAATTCAGTCAGGTCACTCCATTAGAACCAACTCTGGGTAAGTGCTCAGTTAGAAACCACTCTGGGTCAGCCTCCCATTAGAACCCACTCTGGGTGAGCGCTTCATTACAACCCACTCTGGGACAGCCTCCCATTAGACCCCACTTTTGGTCAGCACTCCATTAGAACCCAGTTTGTGTCAGGGCTCAATTAGAACCGACTCTGTGTCAGCCTCCCATTAGAACACAGTCTTGGTCAGCGCTCCATTAGAACCAACTGTGGATAAGTGCTCCATTAGTACTCAGTGTGGGTCAGCGCTACATTAGAACCGACTCTGGGTCAGCTTCCCGTTAGAAATGACTCTGGGTCAGCGCTCAGTTAGAATTTTTTTCGACTGGAAGGCAGGGTACAGGGGACCCGTTCTGTCCTGACAGGACACACTTCGTGGGATACATCCTAGATTCCTGGAACAGGTGGAAAATGGTGTGTTTTTCGATTTTGTCAGTCGAGGACGTTGAAGACGTATACATGTTTAGATTCATGACACTCGAATTTCTTCTATTTGGATTTGGAGGATACCTAATGTATCTGCAATTACAGAGGATGTCTGTGGCAATTACAGCCTTGATCAGGCTGCCGGCCGCATTTGATATGCTTACAAAGGCTGTGAACGAGCAGAACCGTAAACAGGATGAGCAGAGCCGCAAGCTGGTTACGATGGAACGCAGGCTGGCTGCGGTGGTTGAACTCAGAGAAGAGATGGGATAAAATCTTGAATGTCATGCGAAAAAAGGCAGAAAAAAACTCAACAATTTTGGATTATTGGATTCGCCACATGGAGCCCAGCAACAAAGACTTCGAAGCTGACAAAATTTGTGCAGCTTGCTCACAAAACAAAAAGAGTATTTTGTTTTGGCTTCTCCCTTTATCAAAACTCCCCTGGATGTTATGGCGAGAGGGCCGCAGAGTTAAAGGCAGCGCCCTAAGGAAACCGTGCCAAGGACCATGTCAGTCTTTGGCAGTTGAAAGAATGCGCCTAATGGCTGCGTTCTTTGGCAACGCAAAGCCTCAGTCAACCGTTCCCCCCAAATGTATGTGATGTATGTGATAGACGGTTGTACTGGAACTGTAATTTCGATTACAATGCAAATTGTAGTTGACATTGATTGATTGATTGATTGATTGATTGATTGATTGATTGATTGATTGATTGAACCCAGTCTGGATGAGCGCTCCATTAGAACCAACCCTGGGTCTGCCTCCCATTAGAACTGACTCTGGGGTCACGCTCTATTAGAACCCACTCTTGGTCAGCGCTCCATTAAAACCCACTCTAGGTCAGCCTCCCAGTAGAACCCAGTTTTGGTTAACTCTCCGTTAGAACCCATTCTGGGTTAGCGCTTTATTAGAACCGATTCTGGGTCAGTACTCCATTATTACCAACTCAGGGTCAGCCTCCCATAGAACCAACTCTGGTTCAGCGCTCCATTAGGACCCAGTATGGATCAGCGCTCCAATAGAATCCACTCTTGGTCAGTCCTCCATTAGAACCCACTTTGGGTCAGCCTCCCATTAGACCTGACTCTGGGGTTTGGCTCCATTAGAAGCCAGTCTGGGCCAGCGCTCTATTAGAACCAACCCATGGTCTGCCTCAAATTAGAACAAACTCTGGGAAAACGCTCCATTGGAACCCAGTCTTGGTCAGCGCTCTATTAGAACCCACTTTGGGTGTGCCTCCCTTCAGAATTGACTCTGGGTAAGCGCTCCATTAGAACCCACTATGGGTCAGATTCCCATTACAAAAAAAAAAAAGTAAAGTCCTCTTGGTCACAAGCTCGTATCCAACACTGACATTCCTCTGCAATCCTTCGGGGTTAAATAAAAGGAAAAATGTTTTGTTGTTGCCATAATATGTCTGTTGAGGCGATATTCAGGACAGATCTGTTCACTATTTGACTCATACGACTATTCAAGTATTACCGCTCTGTTTGTACGACCCAAAAACGGCTGCGATGCATGCTTACTGCGCTGTTCTAAATTTAACAATTTAACGTCATTTGAGAAATGGTCTATTGCTACAATATAACAGATTCTGATAACTTGGCAAGAACTAAAGACAAGGAAGGAATCTGTTTGTTTGGAAGTACAAACCAGTCAGAACTGAGAAAACTGGCTGATATTTTCATGCACTTCAATGTTCCTGATATTGACCCTACTTTAAATTGAGTCTTATATGTATGGTGATTATATGAGTTAGGAGAACATTACATTTATATTAATTTTCTCATATCTCTGAACACTGTCAGATTGATAGTAAGTGACAGCATTATGTCCGCTAACTATACAGCTGTATTCAATCAATTAGAATGTTCCATTGGGGTTCATTAATCAAATTCAAAATACCTTTTGAAAATAAACAGGTATTAGTTGTAAGTGAAAATGCATTATACAACAGAAACCAAGGCTTATAAGCATCAGACTGTAATTAATTTAAATAATACGTTTCACTTTGGGAATTGAGTTACAGAGGTATATAACTTTTCATTAAAATTATAATTCATTGTATTTAGTATGACTGTATATTGATAGATGTGCTTAAATGAAGCTATAAAGTAGCCATAGCCTTTTTTGATCCCTTTACTCTGTTGGACTGTTTTATGAGAATCTTTTCTTAAACAGTCAGTATCATGAAAACTATCATAGGATTTGATGACATGATAAATTGCGTATTCAATTTGACCTGTATACTCCACATAACATATTTAAATTATTGCCTACAAACCTATTAACATGCTTGACTTAAAGTAACCAGAAATTGCTTTTTAAAGAGGACTATTATGGAAAGTTTTCAAATTGTTTCAATACTGTAATTTTGCTGGGCACATAGACGTACCCACTGACATATTAATTTTGGAGAGAAGACCACGACCTAAGATAAAAAGATGTACAAGTGGAGACGATGGATCACTTTAATTAGTATTTGGTCTTTGCCTGATGATACCCAGACACAAATGTTCTTGCAGCCATCTGTAAAGATAATGAAATGAGCACATTCATGTGTGTGGGCATGTGTTCATTTGGTTGTGGATCTGTCTCCAACAAACCCTACCTGTTATTTATAATACAAGCTGCATAGTTTAGCTAAAATTGTATAATATGAATGTCACAAAAATAAGACAGATAGGTGATAAAGCAACAGATTAGCAGGAATGTTTGCTGGGCTCAGGCATACATTGTGATTAACTTTGAACCTTTTAAAGCAATTAGTTAGTCCTAAATGTGTTTTATAGATTCTTATTTTTAGGAATAGTATGTTTTCCCTTTTTCTATCTTGTACATTTCATTTTGTTTGCAGCAGATTAGAATGAGTGAAGGGAAACTTGACATAACTCAATGGGTGAGAGAGTGTACCCCTCCTCTCACCCATTAATGCTGGGGATGCAATGTGAGTCAACCACTCCTGTAATTCACAGACAGGAAGGCTTTTCTGGCTTACAAACTTCCCTTTATTTTCTCAAATATAATAAGAGTCACTTCAGTCTTAATTCCACCACAGGTAAAAAAAAGAGAGAGCTTTTGTTCAGGGGTTGAATCATACATTTTGCACCAAAACATATTGTTCTCTGGGACACAGAACCATTTCCTTCCCAAAACAGAATGGCTGGACCTTCCCATGCTGTTCAAACTGCCATATAACTGAATAGATGTACATGGCACCTTCAGTCATCTGGAAAGTGTATCCAAGAATGAACTATATTAATATGAAATACATTTTAATATTATTGAAAAGTTCTTTATTTTCAACAACTAAATGTATTAAGTGAAACACATATATACACACAGACTGATCTTTTCAAGCCTTTTGATTATTATTATTATCTGTCTAATTTAAAAGAGAGTTTTTTTATTACAAGACTAGAATTTTACATCAGACCGATAAAACAATTTTAATACAGAAATATTTTATAACTTCCTCAAGGTTATTTTCAAAATGTACTTTTAATCTGAAATCAAGCCTATTCAGAAGACACATTCTTGTTTTCTTTTTTAATAGTGTCCTGTCTGCCAATGTGCCAATAAGAACTGTTGTCTTAATGCCAAAAAGAGCCCAACAGAGTATACTTTCACAATTGGAGCAGTACTGCTTTCGCCATAGTACATGTAAATAGTTTTATTATAATTTATGCAGGAAGTATTTCATGTTGTATGGACACTACAATAAGAAAGTATAAGAGGAAAATAAAAACGAGAAAAGGTGAAAGAAAGAGGAGATAAAAGTGAGAGAATAATAAAAACGTTTTTAGTCTGCTTCATCACCTGCAAAGAGAGATGTAAAAAGAACAGCACAATCAACGGATGTAGAATTACAGATACAACAAAGTAACACCTTGATACCATCGCTTTAGTATATGTAGTATTATTTAATACGACATCTATAATGTGGCAGCTGAAAATAAAAATCAGGGTTTACTGTATGGAAGTTAATCTGTAAGTACCTGGGACCAAGCACCTGTAGTTGTTTGTGAGAGTGCGCTTGTGTATGTAAAGTTTATCCAAACGAAAAATGCTCAAGCGCACCGTGGCAGGAGCCGGGGGACCCAAAACCCCAGATGCTCAATGCAAAGAAAGAGAAGTGACGGCCCCAAGAAACTCCCCATCCGCTGCAATGCTGAAGCCCCCAGGAGCCGCGGGGACGAGCCCATGGGCTCCGCCGGCAGCCAGCTACGCTGGAGGGGAACCAGCCCTGGGCGCCAGAGACCCGAGACCCAGAAAACACATTCTAACCTACTGAATATGACTGGAGGCTTATAAATCTCTTTCGTATGTCTAAGGTAATGTTTCTTGATTTTGTGACTATGCCACAAAAGAAGCAGTGTGATTGAGGTATTTCCTTAAAATATGTCCACAGCTGTCTCTTCATTTCACTGAAATGGAGTGACAATAGACATAGAATACATTCATGTATCAATGCATCTCAAGCAACAGAAATTGCACAGCGGGCGACAAGCCAGAAGTAGAACAATGGCGCAATCTAGTTAAACTTTTACTCAACTGCCACTCCAGTCTTCTCACTCATTGTTCTATCTCGGTAGTAATAATTGGTTGAGTCCTACAACTCAGGTTGACCACAGACTGCCACTATCAGCTTTTATTCCATGTTGAATGTGAACACCTTTGTCTCCGCCGCAGTCTTTCACCCCATGTCACAGCCACATCCACATCCAGTTCCTGATTGGTTGTTGCAGGACCACAACACACAAAAGTTCAGCTTTTTCAACTCCAACAACTGTTGCTTTGCATCCATTGCAGGTGTTGTGTCATTCTGGCTTCACTTTAATTGCCAAAATTGCATCTGTGGCCTCACTTAGCGTCATTTGGGGTCACATCACTCCCATGTTACACCTATGTATACAGATATCATGTAAATCTGTTGCTCGTCCTGCTACATTTGCATTCCGTGTGAAAGCCCCTTTAGAGAACTTCCCACAGATCCTCTGTGGATGTATGTTTCCTCAAATCCTTCTGTCTTTTCATGTAATCCAAGACAGACTTGATGTTGACATTAGGGATCTGTGGGGGCAAACCATCACTTCCAGGATAAACAGAATCTGCCTGTATGGGGAATCTCTGGCACATATGCAATATGACTGCAATGAGTGAAAATTAAGCAGAAAGTGTTTGTACATATGGAAATGTGTTGAAATTCAAAGAACACAATGCCTACTAGTGATGTGGCAAATAAATTAAATGAGGTTTTGCTTTTCTACTGGTGCTGTGTGCACATAGATTGCAGTTACATTGTCATGTAGAAGTTTTACCCATACCTTACCAACAATCCTGTTTTTATTGGATTGCTGTGTCCACCTAGATAAAGTAGTGAAACACTGGCGCAGTCTACATAATGTTTTTTATGAGTGTTTTATGTTAGAACCTTTATTTGACAAATTTTCCATGGCTATTAATTTAATTATTATTAAAACTATGCTCCACTTCTCATTAACAGTTCAGCTGTGGAGGTGGTCAGCAGCATTACATTCCTCAGGGTGCACATAACAGACAACCTAAGCTGGTCTGTGAACACCATGTCACTGGCGAAGAGGGCGCAGAAGCGCTTGCACTTACTGCGGAGGATGAGGAGAGCCCAGCTGCCCCCGCCCATCCTCATGACATTCTACAGCAACACCATATAGAGCATTGTGACCAGCTGTTTGTCTGTGTGGTGTGGATGCTGCATCGCCTCTGACTCGAGGAACCTGAGGAGAGTGATGATGACAGCAGAAGGGATCATCGGGGTACCCTACCCTCCATTAAAGACATTTTATCGCAGCGCTGCCTGTCCTGAGCCCATAACATCATCAGAGACCCCTCACCACCCCACAATGGAATGTTCTCCCTGCTGCCTACTGGGAAAAGGTTTTGCAGCACCTGCTGCAGGTCCACCGGGTTCTGCAACAGCTTTTTTTGTGTTGCCATCAGACTGTTGAACTGCAAACTAGACTCTACACCGTATTTGCACATTTGCATCAATATCTGCCATTACCAATGTTGTTAAACTTTTATTATCCTTTAAAAAAATACACAAGGTAATGCATTTTTGCACAAATGCCTTTTGCATCATTTCTGCACATAAACATTGGTTGAACATCGTTCTGCACAATGTTCTTGTACAGTTTATCTCCTGCATTGTTTACATTTTGATCACTGCTGAACACACACACACACACACACACACACACACACACACACACACACACACACACACACACACACACACACACACACACACACACCTTAATGACCATCATTTTGTTTATCTTCAAGGTATTGTGGGCAATTTTCACATGTACAACAGCATCCTACCTCTGCTCAGAGGAATTGGTTTAAAGAATCTCCCAAATACAAGGTTTTTCTAACAAGTAACACGACTCAGATATTTGGTCAAATAACCGACAGTGCCAAACAATCACTGTAAATGAACTAAATAAAATTGATTTGTTACAAATAGAGACCGCGGGCGCAATGTAGTTTGTTTGAGTGAAGTTGCCATATTGTTACGTCATCGGGAGACAAAAGATATTGGAGAATTTCTTTGCGTCTATGTTTACAAACCGCAATCCCACTCTCGAAGAGAACCTATAATCCCACTATAATTACGTTATTTAATTCTCCAGACCAATCACAATGTTTTGCGTAATCTTTCAAACCAATCATGTGTAGTGACGTCATTGGGAGGCGCAGGGCCCCGAGCAGATCTGACCACCTGAGCAGATCTAGTACCTACAGTGGCGCTGCAGCAGCGATTCTGAGGTCGAAAAAAGGTCGGGATTGTTTTGATCTACAGAGCTGAGCAGTTATCAGAGGTATGGTTTTGAATTTCTATGCTTTTATAACTCAAGAGATTTCGTTGTTGTAAATTAATGAAGATCTGAAGCAACACAGCACTTATATATGCAAAGGATATTAGTTTTATGCTACTGCAGCTAGCTTAATTTATTTATGTGGAGAGTGAGCACAGAATTACATCAAATAGTTTGTGGGAGGGTTCGATACCTGGTG
The DNA here is from genome assembly GCF_011125445.2 of Fundulus heteroclitus. Classification (NCBI taxonomy): domain Eukaryota; kingdom Metazoa; phylum Chordata; class Actinopteri; order Cyprinodontiformes; family Fundulidae; genus Fundulus; species Fundulus heteroclitus. The sequence continues at coordinate 12,773,232 of NC_046378.1, read as the reverse complement.
CTGTTTTAGTGGGTTTTAGTCCTTGTTTGCTTTAGTTTAAGCACCTGGTTTAGTCCCGAGTTTAGTCCATCTTTTGCCCACAAATTAAATAAATATTGCTCAGTGTAGTTAAATAATGTCATGTTGGAATTTAGAAATAACTAAACCAAAATGAATACCTGAATTCTAAATTCTTTTACATTTCTTAATGTTAAATTTTGGGACAATGAATGACACCCCATTATTGCTATTTGGGTTTTTTGAAGCATCTGTAAAAACGTGGATATATCCATAATAGTTATTGTCTAAATATGATTGTTCTGAATTAGAATCCAAATAGTTTCCATTTTCCCTTTTCTCCAACAAAGTTAAATCAACAACACTATTAGGAAATAAAGACAAATGAACTGGTGAAAGAGGAACTGTTTGACTAATATTTATATAATCTAAATCAAATTCTTTTATAATATTTTCCATATCCCAACCAAAAGGTTTTAAATATTTTTTTCCCTTTTCCCAACTAGGTTTTAAAATTTCTTGACATAGATGATTTTCCTTATGTCCCTTTAAATGACACCAATAATAAGTCTTTAACTGTAATCTTCTCAGACGAAGTGGTAACTCTCCCATTTCTACTAATAAAGCCGACGTTGGAGTTGTTCTGATAGCTCCTGTACATAATCTCAAGGCTTGATACTGAATATTATCTAATTTTTTGAGTAGTGTTTCTGATGCTGATCCAAAAGCTATACTAACATGATCAAATACCGACCTTATTAAACTAGTATATATTGCTTTCAATGCTTTCCTCTCAGCACCCCACTCACTCCCCACCAAAGAACTGATTACATTTAAAACTCTCTTACACTTATCCACTACTTTTTGAATATGAATTTTCCAATTAAGTTTTTCATCCAACCATAAACCCAAAAACTTAAATTCCTTTACCCTCTCTAATTCATGATTAGCAATTTTTAATTTTCAGATACTTCCTTGTGAAAAATAAAGTCTTTGTTTTGTCTATAGAAATTTTAAATCCCCATATAAAAGACCATTTTTCTATATTATTAATTGCATCTTAAATCTTTTTACCAATGAAATTTTATTTTTTACCCCTCTTCCAAATTGCTCCATCATCAGCAAATAAAGAAAACCCCATTCCACTCTCCAAATTGTCAAACATATCTTTAATCATAATAGAAAAAAAACAAAGGACTCACTATACTTCCCTGTGGTGCCATTTTCAACAAAAAACTTTTCTGACAAATGTCCTATTTTTACTTGTATTGATCTATCTTGTAAAAAATATTTTATCCAATAAAACATTGATCCACTAATTCCCATTTTTTTTCAATTTATTTAAACATTTTTTTTCCACATCATGTCATAGGTTTTCTCTATATCCAAGAAAACAGCCACCACACTCTCCTTATTAACTTGCCCTTTTCTAATTGCATGTTCTAAACATAGAGTAGGATCCATAGTACTTCTACCTTTTCTTAATCCACTTTGAAATGTTGATAAGTATCCCCTCTTCTCAATGAAATAGCTCAATCTTTCATTTATCATTCTCTCCATTATTTTACATATATGTGAAGTTAAAGAAATAGGCCTATAACTAGCTGGATTTGACCTCTCTTTGCCTGGCTTTAAGATTGGAATTACGATTGCTTCTTTCCATCCGTCCGTCTACTTCCGCTTATCCGGGGTCGGGTTGCGGGGGTAGTAGCTTCAGTAGGGAGGCTCAGATGTCCCTCTCCCCGGCCACTTGGGCCAGCTCCTCCGGAAGAATCCCAAGCCGTTCCCAGGCCAGCCGGGAGATATAGTCCCTCCAGCTTCTTTTCATACCTTAGGTAAAAAGCCCACTTCCCATAACTTATTATAAAATTCCAAGAAAACCTTTTTAGATTCACTAGTAAGCCTACTAACCATAATATAAGTAATATTATCTTTTCCTGGAGATGAATATTTTGATTTGCTTAAAACATTATTTAATTCAAATAACCATTTAATAAATCATTATATCTTACATTTTCTTCTAATAAATTAACATTTTCATTAATTGTACACTCTCCTGTACTTAAATTATTACAACTATGAACTTTAACAAACTTTTGAACCAGCATGTTTGCCTTCTCCTCCTCAGTCACAGCAATAACATTTCCATCTTTCAGAACTGGATATCCATAATCACGTCTAATTCCATTCATTCTCTTTATCATTCCCCAAACTTTGGACATTTTTGTTTCCCTAACTACTGAATTACAAATATTTCCCCAATAAACCTTTTTTTGCATTTTTCACAGTTCTTTTAACAAGCGCTTGTAACCTTTCATATTCAATAAAGTTCTGAAAATTCTGTTTTCTCTTTAACAACCTAAAAGCTTTATTTCGAGATTTAATTGCAACATCACATTCCTTTGTCCACAATGGCACTATTTTCTTCTTATATTTTCCTCTTTTCTTATGGATTGTTTCATGTGCAGCACCTAAAATGGCTTCACAAATAGAATAATTTACCCTATCAATATCCAAATTTAAGTTAACCTTTTTTCATTTCTTTATCACTTAGTATTTTATATTTTTTCCAATCAACATTTCCAAATATCCATCTTTCTATGCCTTCATTATCACTTTTTCCCACTTCTAAACCAATTTCAATAAGTATAGGATAATGGTCACTTCCTATAGTTGATTTTCTTAATATTTTCCAATTACTAATTCCAGAAAGATTTTCTGAGACTGAAGTTAAATCTAACGAAGATTCACATCCATTTCTAATATTAAACCTTGTCCCTTCTCCATTATTAAGTCAAATCAATTGATTTCTATCCAATATTTCTTCCACCACTTCTCCATTAGCATTAGTCCTATTACCCCACAAAGTACGAAAAACATTAAAATCTCCACAACAAATAATCTTTCTTCCTATATTTTTAAACATTTCCTCCATTTCATCCAAATACAGTTATTTACACGGATTATAAACATTTTATATTTTTTATTACTTTGTTTATTAATCTAAACTTCCATAGCTAACCATTCTAGTGTTCTTCCGTTTCCTAGAAATCTATACTGTATTCCTTTTTTTTATAAATATTACACATCCTCCTCCACTTTCTTGTTCCCTATCTCTTCTAATACTATCCTATTCTGCTATAACAAAATCCAACTCTGGTTTAAGCCATGTTTCTTGAACACAAATAATATCTGGTTTATTTTCCAAATAACTTAAATATCCTTTAAATTCTTGTCAATTTGCTAATAAACTTATTGCATTCCATTGTAAAATAAACAAAGTCTTCCTCCACCTTGTTTTTCCATCTGTTTCAAGCCATTTATTTATCAACTTCCAAGATAAATCTTTCACACCTAAAAAATTTTCTGCACCTTTCACTATAATTTTGATCTTTTCAGTTTTCTGCTTCACTTGGTCAGTACAATTGATAACATATGCAATGAATAAGATTAATTTATCCATTGTGATTTTTTTATTTATCCATGACACGATTATATATAAAGTTTTGCGTGGATTGAACAAAAAATGTAGGAGGAGTTAAACAAGAAAAACGCATTTTCCTTTGTTATAGCCCCCCCTAGTTGTTGAGGGGTCTGAATGTCTGGGTCTGAGTAGCGGTGCACATTCTGTACTTAGATACCTGATTCAATCGATTCGTTACAAATCCACATGGACTGCACAAAGCGTTTCAGCTGAGAACTTTGGAAGAATAAATAATGAAAAAATAGAGCAAAAACAATAGGGTTCTCTGCACACAGTGCAAACGAACGGCATAGCCGTTCGCCTGCGCTGTGGGCTTAGAACCCTAATAAACTGAATCAGAAGGCAGTTTTCAGTAAATCATTTCTATATGTTAAGAACTTAACAGACAGAGAACCCTATATTCCAGCCAGACATAGTATTTTGTTTGAAAGATTTATTAAAGAAGATTAACCTGAGGTGAGAATTCCAGAGATTCTCACGAAGAAGAGCAGGCTCCTCAAAACTGAAGGCGATTGGGGAGATGATAGAGGCAAGAATCGGTTCAGAATCAGACAGGCGTGGCCGCGTGGGTCATAGACTGACAGTCAGAGAACAGGGGCTAGACAAGGTCTGTTGACGAGATATCACTCCAGGTCGTTGTCAAGAACACAGAAGCCCTGACAGTCTGATCTTTCAGTCTGATTTATTAATTAGTCCCAGGCCAATTGATAACTACAGTTCTTTTGAACATTTAACCCTCAGTTTCCCTCATCCAAACTGCAAAGCAATTAAACCTCTTCTGTTTGTTGTTTTGTATCGTCCACCAGGCCCTTACACTCAGTTTTGGTCAGACTTCTTGTCAGACTTCTTATCTGATTTGGTGTTAAATACTGACAAGGTTATTATAGTGGGTGATTTTAACATTCATGTTGACACTGAATGTGATAACCTTAGCTTAGCCTTTAAAACTATCCAAGATTCAATTGGTTTTGCTCAAAATGTGCATAAACTGGCTTCATACTTTAGACCTTGTGCTGATGTATTGGATTGATTGTGAAGAATTAACAGTATTTCCTCACAACCAGGGCAGTCAAAAGTCCGGTCAACGGCGGAAAATCGGCATCTATAGCAGCTCTTGCTGCTGCCTACATTTCCCCGATTATATAATGGAGCGATATTTGTGCCTTCTGGTTGAGCGTGCAGGAACCAATCCGAGCTCAACTCTGAAAAACTCTTCTCGCGCAACGCTCGCGGAGAAACAGCCAAGCGAGTGCACAGCTGGTGTTGAGCATGGAATGAGCAGGTCGAGCATGCGAGCAGAGAAGGAACTGAGCGCGCGAGAGACTGGTTTTGGGCGCGCGCATATTGTCTCACTGCGCGCTTGGAAGTTAGTAAATTGTTATATATTTACCTAATCTGATCTGTTTTATATGGTGCTAGTAATTCAAATTCAACTAATTTTATTCAAATTTGTTCAACACCTTGTTAAAACATGATAACATGTGAAAAAATGTTTTAGAACAATTGATCATTCACTTTTTTTGCTTTTTATTCAATTTAAAACATGCACTCTGACTCTATTCTTTAAATAATCACCTGTCTTGAAAGCTTCCAAAATACATCAGGGAGACTCTATTTTTCAAAATTCTCCCCTTCGGGGCTCAGGCACGGGCACAAGTACACCCTCCTACCTGATAGTGTGTGGCCTGCTACTGTAAAAAAGTTTGACTGCCCTGCACAACCCTGTCCTATCTGACCATTTTTTAATAACCTTTGAGTTTGATTTAATTCAGTTCTCCAACCCCAATTATAGTAGATCTTTATCAGCTATATTTTAATAAGTATGTCCCCCTTTTAATATCCTCAGTATTGCAGAAATGCCCTGCAGATGGCAGCAATGTTGTTTCTTTCCATTCACAAATGGACACCTTTGTTAACGGTGTGACTTCCTCATTGCGTTCTGCATTAGTCAGTGTAGCTCCCTTGAATAAAAAGGTGATTATTCACAGGAAGCTGGCTCCCTGGTTTAATTCAGAGCTGTGTTCATTGAAGCACATTGTTAGGAAATTGGAGAGAAAATGGCACTCTACACACCAAGAGGAATCCTACCTAATCTGGAAAGACAGTCTACTGTTGTATAACAAGACCCTTCGCAGAGATAGAGCAGCATTTTTTTCATCATTAATTAAGGAGAATAAAAATAATCCTAGATTTCTCTTTAGTACAGTTGCCAAACTTACCCAGAGTCACAGTCAGTTGATCCATCCATTCCCTAAGCTCTTAGCAGTAACGACTTTATGGGATTCTTCATAAATAAAATTGATTCTATTAAAAATAAAATAATTGGCATCCTCCCAAACATGATTACCTCGTCCTCAGTAGGTGAGGCAGCTTTGGAGGAATCTTTAGAATCTGCGCAGTGTTTGAACTGTTTAAAAGCAGTAGAGCTTTCTGAGCTATCTAACATTTTAGCTTCATCTAAACGTTCTACCTGTATGTTAGACCCGATCCCAACCAAGTTGTTTAAGGAGGTATTCCCTTTGATCAGTGGCACTATTTTAGACATGATTAATCTATCTTTAGTAAATGGATGTGTGCCACAGGCTTTTAAAGTAGCTGTTATTAAACCTTTACTTAAGAAACCTTCTCTTGATCAAGATGAGCTGATAAATTACAGACCTATATCTAATCTTTTCCTATCTAAAATTCTTGAGAAAGTAGTTGCTAATCCGCTATGTGAATATTTACAAAGTAATGACCTACTTGAGGAGTTTCAGTCAGGCTTCAGAGCTCATCATAGCACTGAAACAGCTCTGGTCAAGGTCACTAATGATATTCTCATGGCCTCAGATAATGGACTTGTGTCTGTACTTGTCCTGTTACATCTCAGTGCTGCATTTGATACAGTTGATCACAATATTCTCATACAAAGACTTGAGCATACTGTAGGGATTTAGGGGAAAGCATTAGGCTGGTTTAAATCCTACCCGTCAGACAGATTATAGTTTTTTCATGTTAATAATAAATCTTTTTCAAACTCTAGGGTCACTTGTGGAGTACCACAGGGTTTAGTCCTTGGACCAATTCTCTTTACTGTATATATGCTTCCGATTGGCAAAATTATCAGACAGCATGGGATTAATTTCCACTGTTATGCTGATGACACTCTGCTATATCTATCCATAAATCCTGATGAATCTGATCAATTACTTCAACGCATGTTTTGATGACATCAAAAGCTGGATGACTTTAAAATTTCTGCATTTAAATTCTGACAAGACAGAAGTTGTATTCTTTGGACCAGAGTCCTCAAAAAATAAACATCTTAATCACTTAATCTGGATGGCATTAATTTGGCCTCTGGTAATAAAGTAAAAAATCTTGGTGTTATTTTTGACCAAGACATGTCATTTAAATCCCATATTAAACAGGTTTCAGAGTTTCCTTTTTTCACCTCCAAAATATCGCCAAAATTAGAAACATTCTGTCCAGGAGCGATGCTAAAAAACTAGTCCATGCATTTTTTTTACTTCAAGGCTGGAGTATTGTAATTCTTTACTATCAGGAAGTCCACAAGATGCAGTTCAAAGTCTTCAGCTGATCCAAAATGCTGCAGCAAGAGTTCTGATGAAAATCAATAAGAGGGATCATATTTCTCCAATTTTAGCTTCCCTTCATTGGCTTCCTGTTAAATCAAGAATATAATTTAAAATTCTTCTTGGAATGTATAAAGCCCTTAAAAATCAAGCTCCATCATACATCAGAGCTCTAAATAACCCCTTATGTTTCTGACAGAGCACTTTGCTCTCAAGCTGCAGGTCTGCTGGTGGTTCCTAAAGTCTCTAAAAGTAGAATGGGAGGCAGATCCTTTAGCTATCAGGCTCCTCTCCTGTGGAACCAACTCCCAGTTTTGGTCCGTGAGGCAGACACCGTGTCTACTTTTAAGACTAATTCTTTCCTTTTTGACAAAGCTTATAGTTAGAGTGGCTTATGTTACACTGAGCAACCTCTATAATTATGCTGCTACAGGCTTAGGCTACTGGAGGACATCAGGGTCTATTTGTTTCACTCTGAGTTCTACTGTTCTTCAATTTTGCATTGCTTGTTGTCATTTCAGCTTTTAACTTTTTTTTGTTCTCTCTCTTTTTCTTCATAGTAGGTATATCTGCTCTGGTGTTCTGTGACATCATCCGGGGAAGACAGATCACCCGCTATTACCATCTTATGTAGAACAGATTACTAGATCAATGTGTGCTTCTGTGCTTGTTTGGCTCTCTTATTGTGTCTCTGCTCTGTCTTCTCTAACCCCCAGTCGGTAGAGGCAAATGACCGTTCATACTGAGCCTGGTTCTGCTGGAGGTTTTTCCTTTGCGTTAATGGGGAGTTTTTCTTTCCGCTGTCGCTTCATGCTTACATTCACTCAGTTACACTTTGATGCAATCAACTGGTTCCCTTATATAGGAATGTTTTGACCAATCTGTATAATCTGATTGATTTTGATTTTGTAAAGTGCCTTGAGATGACATGTTTCATAAACTGGCGCTATTTAAATAAAATTGCATTGAACTGAATTGAATTGAAATGACAAGGGTTAGGCAAAATGGGGAAATCAGGAAAAAACATTATCTACAGGCTTTAAGGCTATCAATATTACGGCACTATCGGTTTGCTAGAGCCCAGTATATTTGGCAGAGGAGCAGGTGAAAGAGATAAGTTTGATTGAACTGCAGCAGAAGTGCATCAGATGATTGGTAATTACTGTTGTGCAGAAGAAGTGTGGCAGCAGGCAGACAGACAGGCCTGAATATGACACTATGATTATTTTTGATGATATTGTCCTTACAACTTCAGTGTTCCAATTTGCAAAAGTTTATACTGATGAGCCCAAAGTTATTAATAGCCTTGGCAGATCCAGGATTAAAATTATGTTGAGAATATTTATCATATATTCATTGAAACAATATGTTTGTTTTAAATAGGAAATTAGACAGATACCTTTCAAAAACAATAACAATGTTTAAAAGGTGTATAAATGTATCAGTTTTTCCTTATTTGGGCGACAGTATGCCAGAAATGATTTGTTCTCTTCAAAATACTATGTAGACGAATATTTGTCATTACAGAAATCACACTACTGTTTTGATTGCTGACCAGTTTTTCTAACAGTCTATATTTGGTTATGAGTTCCAAGCCTATGGGGTAAAAAGGCATCCTTGCCATCACCAAAACCTTTAACTCCTCAGTAGAAGTTGCAGAACGCTCGCTGGATCATTCAAAAAAATGTAACCTTGTTAAGCTAGAAGAAACATGTTGATGTAATTAAAAAAATTTTAAACTTATATTTGTCATAGACATGACTCATTTTAGGTTTAACTATATGACAGAGGATTAAATGTACCATTCCATCAAGATCAATTAGTCAATCAGTATAGCCTACTAAAAGCCTGAGAATATATCCCTCAGTGTTGGTTTTCCTAGTAAAGTAAGAACACTGATCCTATAGAACCACCGTGATATGTTTCATAACTTTTGAATGTATGCTTAGCGGAATAACAATGGAATATTTCCCTCTGGTAATTGGGAGTGAACTAATTTAAAACAGAAAACAAAAAAAGGTTGACAGCCTCCTACTTTAACAAATGATAAATCTATAGAATCTCAAAACATGAACATAAGATCAGTGTTTATTACATTTTAGGACATTGCCAGAATCTTTTCAGTCCCATTTTCCATCTTTAGTTTAAATTTGAATCTGTCTTTCTCTCCCCTACCACCCACCCACAATCTTTTTCACATCTTTTCTTTGCTTCTTATTACCCAACCTAATGATAGCCAATCCTGACAGAAAGAGGCACTGATGGCAATGTGCGGCTGTTGTTATATTTAGATCTAATTAAAGATCATTATAATCTATCATCACAATGGAGGCCAGGCACTGTTAAGAGTCAGAAGAAGGGTGGGGGGGGGGGGGGGGGACAAGAATGGGAGGAAAGCTGTGAGGTAGTATAAAACTGACATGGAGTGTGGGATGTGTGCCGAGAGGTCTTGATAATGTGAATTGATCTCAGTTGTTGACAACCCCCCCCTCCCAAAACTACTTCATAATACTCCATAACTACCCCCTTGATTTTTCAATTATCTAAATCTGATTATAATGCATTACAATGATTGCAACCCTTGTACTGGCACAGAACACAAAAAAAGGAGAGGGAGGAGAAAGGACAAAAACAATTAAAGAGAGGTGTGCAAGAATTTACTCCAGAGAGTAATCAGCTACAAGCATGGCGGTTATTATAGTATTAAAATGAAACTGCATGGATTTCATGTTGGTTTTGTTTGATACCCTCATGCTGGCAACAATTATGGACACCAAATAGGAGTATGAACAACTTATTTATACAAGTGAATGAACAAATGGTGCTTTTGGATTCCCAGAATAAATACAGGATAGCACAGATGATGAGAGGCACGTTTATCATATAAGAACTGGTTCATATTTGATGGAAATGATGGTGGAGACAGGTTAGTGCTGGGGGGATGTTGGAGTTCTATGGAAAGCTGGTAAGTTTACCCACAGAGGCTGAGACTGGAAAGTGGTGATGAGTAGTGCTTGTTTATATTCATTTCCTTTTTCTCTCTTCCAGATGGAGACATGTGGGCTGGGCATCGAATGGTTGTAGAGGGATCCTGACAGCATGAACCAGAGGAGCAGCCAGGGCAGCAGGCTGGGGGAAAGGCAGAGGAGCAGTGAGATTTTCATCAAAGAGTGAGAAGCAAGAACACTGGAATCCAGGAACAGAGCACAAACTGAGAAACTAATAAATAAATGAATTAAACAAAAAAATTAAGTTGAATATGTATATTATACTGAATTCTCCCTTACACAGAGTTAATATTTAAAGCTTTATATTAGATCTTTTGCCTCAGCCATGTTCAATGCCCTCCATAATCCAGGGGAGAGAAGCGCCAGCCTCAGCTCCAGCCGACCCCAGGACCCAACGCCCATCCCCTGCCCCGAGCCCGACCAGGCGGCCCGTTCCTCCTCCAGGTCCCAAACTCAGGATGGTAAACGGATAGCAGGGGTGTAAACAGGGGCACTGGTGTGCCAATTTCAGACAGACAGTCTTTAATTCATACTTCATTTTGAGACGGTGCAGCCATGGACTAATATTTAATTCGCCTGGTTAAGGAAACTGGATCAAGGAAAACTAGGTAGAGTTTTTACTTTCTGAAGCCGGATTTACCCACCTGGGGGGTTGTGCTTTACAGAGTTATGTTTAATTTAAGTATTCTTGTAATTCACCTTAGATTTGTTTAGTTTAAATTATTTATATTTATGTAAATATTTATTGTTTTAACCCTGTGTAAACTTTATTTCTTATTTTCTAAATATCCCCTTTCCTGGTTTCTTTCTGCATAAGATGGTGTTGTTGTAGATATGACCTGCAATTTCATTATAAAAGCACCTCAAGATTAATTTTATCATCATGGCTCTCCATTTAGCATTGAGCCTCTGCCGGTCAAAGTGGACACAGTTCAAAATCCAAATTTATGTAGTTACTCAAGGACCTGTTTAGTTTAATACTATTTTCACAAGTATCTTCAACTAAACTTTGCTGAACCACTGAAGAGACGGCCAGAAAATCAGAAAGAAAATGTGCAGAACACATCAAAGGTAGAAATAGTTTACTAATAGTTTAAAAGATCCCCCCCAACTCAACTAGAATATTTTTTTTCCTTTTACAATTTTTATTGTTGCCATCCTTATTTGTCTCATTCATAATTTGTATTGGACTATTTTTCAATTTTTTACTTTTTAGTTGTGAACGATATAACATTTTCTACATCATCACACAGGTACTGCGAGCTACTGTTGTGAGTTTCATTTGTGTATGACAATTTTTGGATGAAAAACGAGGGGGTGCAAATATTGGCAGCTTCAGAATCTACCCTGCAAAAAACACTTGTTTTCTTAGCAGGATAGACACACCAAAGCATGTTAGACAAAGTAAGGTGTTTTTTGAGCTGTTGTTTATCAACAGGGAAGCCGTCAAGCTGAAGAAGGAGTCCTATTGGGCTTTACTGGCCTGTGGGACTCCAGAAGCAGCTGATATGTACCAGCAGTCAAAACGGCAGGTGGCTCGGCTGGTCGCCGAGGCAAAAACTCGGGCGTGGGAAGAGTTCGGAGAGGCCATGGAGAAAGATTTCCGTATGGCTTCGAAGCGATTCTGGTCCACTATCCAGCGTCTCAGGAGGGGGAAGCAGTGCAGTAACAAAACTGTTTATAGTGGGGGTGGTGTGCTGCTGACCTCTACTCGGGACGTCGTGAGTCGGTGGGCGCAATACTTCGAAGACCTCCTTAATCCCACCAAAACGTCTTCCATTGCGGAAGTAGGACCAAAGGACTCTGGGTCAGGTTCTCCCATCTCTGGTGCTGAGGTCGCCAAGGTTGTTAAAAAGCTCCTCGGTGGCAAGGCCCTGGGGGTGGATGACATTCGCCCTAAGTACCTTAAGGCTCTGGATGTTGTGAGGCTGTGTTGGTTAACGCGGCTCTGCAGCATTGCATGGACATCGGGGGCAGTTCCCCTGGATTGGCAGACTGGGGTGGTGGTCCCCCTATTTTATTAATTGAAATATTAAATGTTTTTCACATAATGGTAATGTTTTCTAAAAAAAAAAAAAAAGATTCCTGGCCATAATTTAATGGCCCGGGACAGTTGACAGCTTTTAGAAAGTAATGGATAAGCCATGTCTCATAAAATAGTCTTTTCAGGTAATTATGTTTCTGTCAATCTTTTAAAGAAATGTTCTATTTTTAACAGTTAGTTCTTAGTTTACAGAATAAATGTGCAAGCACACAATGCTACAAGGGAGCTTCACATATTTATATTTATGTCTCCTTTCACTCAGCTAGAAGCAGCTTACTCCATACGAGCTGCTCCACTGGCTGCCATCCTAAACCAAAGCAAAGAGCTCTTTCTCTTTGAATCTTTCCTCTGTAACCTCAATCAAGACTATGTTTCGGGTTTGTTTTTGCACCATGCAGCTTTGGAAGAATGTCATTTTATTGTCAATTTATTTCACCACTTTCCTTAGCAACCTTTCTTCCCCCTCAAGATTTAGCCCTTTCTCCTCCATCGAAAACCAGTTTGTATAAGGTTAATCTGCTTTTGACATAAGAATTCCACTATACTTCTTTGAAAGTCTTTGGGAATCAATTTGAAAATATGAGGAATGGATTTAAGGTAAGACCTGGAGCCACAAGCTTTTTCTATCTCTACCTACCAAACTTTCAGAATCCTAACAGACAAGCTGATGGACAGTCAACAGGTTATATTAAACTGGAAGTTGTTATAAACCTTACTTAAAAGTTGTTGGACCTCGTTGATTTTACATTCTAGGAAACCATAGCTTATACAGTATACTATATGTGCGTTTTATCTACAGCCATTGTTAAAGTACACCATCTTCTAATTCTGTAGTTTACATACAGTCTCAGTGATCTGACCTTTTGGTTGGTGCCTACCACTATTGCTTTGTCGGTTAGCACTGGGGCTAATCCTGGACGGGCTGCAGGTTCAGACAGCAGATATACCTTTAAAAGGGGGAATGAAATCCAAGCTGCAAATACTGATATAGCTGCAATGTCATTTAGTAAAAAAAGAAAATAAAAAAACTTTAATAATTTCTCTAACCACAAACTTAAATAGCATTTTTTTCCTTAGAGTTTTTGTCAATAGCTGCTGATGGAGCTGCATGACATCTGTTGAGCCAAGCCCAGCAACAACAGATCACTGAAGAACCAAGAATGCCATTACGGTCTAGTTGTTTATTTGTAGAAATGGATGAAGCCTTTTTTGAAAACCAAGAAATGCCAGAAGATTTAGTGTAAGTATTGGGTATTCAACCATACCGGTACCAACCTGCACTGACAGCTGGATCTCCAGATTGAAGTGAAAACTCCTCAGACTGGGATTCGATTGCTAACACCATCATGCACAATAAAACAACGTCCCTAATTACTGAGTTGGAATTGTGGAATGGTTAGAATCGATTACATCTACCCCATTGTAACACATCTAGATTTAGTTTATTAATCTGAATTTATATTTTGGGGCTTTGAAGAGCAATGCTGGTCTTTTTCAAAGATTAGCTACATTAGAATGGAGCAGCTGATATGTTTATAGACGTGTTCAATTGAGGTGCCATGGTTAGCACTTTACACATGATATTGTACGGAGACTATACGTGCATAGGTAGCTCACTCGTATAATATATGGCCGGTGATGTGTAATAGTTGTTGTGTTGTGTGAAAATAACAAGAGCTCCTTATTTTTATTTACGTAGACTCATGCCTGTATAACATGAGTGATTTGTTGCTTGATGGACGCTTCTTGTTTTTTTTTCTCTTGTTCCATGAGTCAATATGCTTCTCTCCATCTGGTAGCAAAAATAAAGCCTAGGCAAAATCGCTTGCTTCTTTGGATTGTAGCCAATCAAACTGCACAGGTGGTTGCACAAACGGTCACTTGATATTTGCATAGTAATTCTCATGTTGGAGCTTACATATCCAAGTCTGTCAACATTTTTTTTTATTTCAGGAAACTGAAAAAGTAAACTCAAGTGGTTTTTTGGGGCTCGTTGAAACAATTGATTTCAACGCACTGAGCCATGTTGAAGCTTTACTCATTCACTCACTATTGAATCGTTGTTCAATTGATGTATACTCATTGTCTTAGGTGGCACAACTTACATCACACATCTGAGGGACCAAAGAAAATGCCGAACACACTGGAAATTTGTATTCATTATGTAATAATTAAAACCAAGTTGGTACAATTGTTGTTAATTTACATCTATTACAATGCATATATTTATTGGTTTTACATTTAAGTGATAATTTTCCCTTTGATGTAATCTTGAATGGTGACTTACGCAAACACACATGCGGATGTTGAGGGTCAGATGCGAGCCGCCAGAACTGACAGACTCCTGGATAGGTGTTGTCATGCTGACCTGCCAAAACCTTGCCTGACAGACAATGATTAAGGCATAAATAACACCTAGAAAAGCAGCTGCTGTAATTCGCAAGTATGTGTGAGAGACTCCTGCTGCAAACTAACTGCAGAGAATTGAGAACCCACAGACAAACACTGAAGAGGCAGCCAAGACCAGCCAAGACCAGTCCGAGCTCAGTAACCTAGATAACTCTTGTGTGTAAATGGTCAGCAGACTGAAATGGACCGCGCTAGACATATCCGGACCGCGCTAACTGCAGACCAGTTCCTGAGCAGGTCTCGGACTGGTTTTTCTTATCCCGGTTATCTGATAACGAAGAGCGCATGAGCAGACCGCGTCATCCCCTTACAGTCAGCTTACTGTCCGTGTTTTTTCCGCTGTGTCTGGCTGCACGTCCCGATTCACACTCCATTCAGACAAATTTCAGACATTCATAATAATACTAGCTTCCTTACCGTGCCACACAGTTTCCAGTGATGATTCTGCTTCGCAGTGTGATGAACCTCAGCATCTGTCGTTGTTTCCTGCGTCTGTAAATCCTTATTAGACGTTCGTTTGTCTTATCCACGTCCCAAAAGCCGACTCTGTCTAACCATAACATCCTGAATGTTACGGGTGCCGCCATTTTAACTTGCTCGGTCCCGCCTTCAATCCCAGAGAGCAGCAGTACCGCAGATCGTCACTAGGAGGCGAGAAGCAACCAAGGAACAGGGATAGTGTGTTGTGTAAATGGTCGTCTTGGCTTGGTTAACTGATCCAAGCTCAGACTGGTCTCGGCTCGCCTCGGTTAAAAAAGTGTAGCGTAAATGGGCCTCTTGTTATCAGAAAACCGGGCCGGAGAAAAACCGAGCCGAGCTCACACCTGGAACTGGGCTGCGTTTAGCGCGGTCCGGTTGTGTCTGGCTCGGTTCAGTTCAGTTTGCTTACCATTTACACTTGATAGTTATCTCAATTACCGAGCTGGGACTGGTCTCGGCTCGGGACCAGTGTAAAGGGTAGTGTAAACGGGATATATGACTGTTATTTAAGATTCCTGCTGCTGCTGTGGTGTTTAATGTGGGGTGTTTGGGGAGTCCTGCTTATGTGGTTTGTGCACCTGGACTTTGAAGATGGCTGCACTGAGTCATAACAGGCATGAGTTTAACATTGATGTAAATAATAAGCTTGCGGATATACTGTACGTGTTTATGTTATGGTTATGTATTTGGGCATAGTGCAGTATAATGGTGAATGGGCAAGGGGGATTTTAGATTGTTAATTGGTGTATAAAATTGAAAGTAATTTTAGTAAAGCTCTGCTAATGGACATGGGAATTAGATTAGTTTAATTATTGTTCATGCTGGTAAGGAATTCGTGTGTGTTGTAAATATAATATACATTTTTCTAAGGCTTTTACCTGACTATTGTTCAAACGACTGATCACAGAGAAAAAAAAATAAAAATAAAGAATGGAAAAAAATATTCAACTTCTCTGAGTAAATCCAGCTATACTCTCAAGGTCATGGGTTCACCTCTTCAAGTGTGGGGTACTAGTAAAAACACTAACGTCAGTAGAAACTGGCAGGAGAATTGCTGGATTAAAGAGCCACGCTTCAGCTACAAGCCAAGAGCCACACTTCAGCTACAAGGCAAGAGGCATGCTTCAGCTACAAGGCAAGAGGCATGCTTCAGCTACAAGTCAAGAGGCAAGATTCAGCTACAAGCCAAGAGGCACCCTTCAGTTACAAGCCAAGATCCATGCTTCAGCTACATGCTAAAAGCCACGCTTCGGCTTCAGCCCAAAGCCCAAGCTCCAGCTCAAAGCCCAAGCTCCAACAAGGAAATGGTGGGTTCTAAGGGCCTACAGCAGCTCAAAACTGGCAGGACTACTGCTAAAAGGCAGTTTTTTAATCATGTTAATTAGAGTGTTCATAATTAAAAAATTGAAATAAATTACATTTTAATATAAATTGTAATCTTTGGACCAGAGTCCTCAAAAAATAAACTTCTTTATCACTTAATCTGGATGGCATTAACTTGGCCTCTGGTAATAAAGTAAAAAATCTTGGTGTTATTTTTGACCAAGACATGTCATTTAAATCCCATATTAAACAGGTTTTCAGAGTTTCCTTTTATCACCCCCGGAATATCGCCAAAATTAGAAACATGCTGTCCAGGGGTGATGCTGAAAAACTAGTCCATGCATTTGTTACTTCAAGGCTGGACTATTGTAACTCTTTACTATCAGGAAGTCCACAAAATGCAGTTCAAAGTCTTCAGCTGATCCAAAATGCTGCAGCAAGAGTGCTGATGAAAATCAACAAGGGGGTTCATATTTCTCGAATTTTAGCTTCCCTTCATTGGCTTCCTGTTAAATCAAGAATAGAATTAAAAATTCTTCTTCTAACGTATAAAGCCTTTAATAATCCAGCTCCATCATATATCAGAGCTCTGATTACCCCGTATGTTCCTAACAGAGCACTTCGCTCTCAGACTGCAGGTCTGCTGGTGGTTCCTAGAGTCTCTAAAAGTAGAATGGGAGGCAGATCCTTTAGCTATCAGGCTCCTCTTTTGTGGAACCCGGTTTTGGTCCGTGAGGCAGACATCGTGTCTACTTTTAAGACTAATCTTAAAAGTGTTTGTGGGGCTGTGTTGGTCAACGCAACATTGCATGGACATCGGGGCAGTTCCCCAGGATTGGCAGACTGGGGTGATGGTCCCCCTATTTAAAAATGGGGACTGGAGGGTGTGTTCCAACTACAGAGGAATCACCCTCTTAAGCCTCCCTGGTAAGATTTATTCCGGGATTCTGGAAAGAAGGGTCCATCGGATAGTCGAATCTCAGTTTCAGGAAGAGCAGTGTGGTTTTCGTCCTGGCCGTGGAACACTGGATCAGCTCTACAACAGCAGGATCCTGGAGGGTGTGTGGTAGTTTGCCCAACCAATCTACATGTGCTTTGTGGATCTGGAGAAGGCATTCGACCAATCTCGATACTCCGGGAGTATGGAGTACCGGGCCCTCTAAGAAGGGCTGTTAGGTCTCTGTATGACCGGTGTCAGAGCTTGGTCTGCATTACCGGCAGTAAGTTGGACACATTTCCAGTGAAATTTGGACTCTCACTGGAAACTTTTATAGACAGAATTTCTAGGAGCAGCCAAGGTGTTGAGGGATCCATTTTGGTGGCAATAGGATTGCGTCTCTGCCAATGTCCCCCCTAATTTTTCATGTGTCTGAGCAAACTCCCTGAGCAATCACTTGACCTCTGTAAACAACATCACGTGCCCTGAGGCTACATTACACCAGTCCAAAACATGAGATTATAACAAGTTACATGGCTTACTACAATAATCAAGATGCAGCAATTAAGATTACTTAATTTAGATAAAGCTGATTTAGCCCGATTACATGAAAAAGATACACATATCAGATATTTTAATAACTCACACCATCCCATCATTATTTGCATATGTTTAATATAGCCAATTAATGTATTAGTTGAGAACGTTTAAACATAAAAAATATAACTTAACCTTACCTAATTAAACTATATTTTTATACTTGATCATCATTTGCTGCCCCGTCCTGTCAATGCCTTTCCTAATCAATGCGCCCCCCCCACTCCCTCTTAGAACTTTAAAGTTCTATTTTTGTTTATGCTTCTGCATGGTCTTGCTCCTTATCTTTCTGAGCTGCTACACCTTCATGCCACCTCCTGTTCTATCAGGTCAGTTGGTCAGTCACTCCTTGATTTGCCCAAAACTAAACATAAGCTCAGGCGGGATTGTGCTTTTTTTCCCGTGGCAGCTCCAAAATGTGGAACGACCTTCCATTGTGCTTTAAAGAGGCTACTTCTCTCTCTGATTCTAAATTGCTTCTTAAAACGTATCTATTTGCCTTGGCAATTGACACTGTCAAACAAGTGAGATGTTTATTTTAAGCCTGTGAGGTTAAGTTACTGAAGCTGCTGCCCCCGCGACCCGACCCCGGATAAGCGGAAGAAGATGGACGAGGTTAAGTTATTTTTATTACAGACTTTTGAAGTTTATATTCTATGTCTGTATTTTATGCTTTTATTGTTTATCTAATTTATGTATCTGAGTCTGTGTATTTGTTTTTTTAATAATTTTTATCCTGTTTACTGTACAGCACTTTAGTCGTTGGGAAATTGCTTTACAAATAAAATTGAACTGGATTGGATGCAGTTGTTAACTGTTGCCTCTCAGCAAGATGGTCTGAAGTTGTCATAATGTGAAAAGAACGACCCTGAATCGGGGCAACCACGGAGACAGTTCGTAAGGATTACGAAAAAGGTTTATTGAGGAGGATTCTGTAATGATGCCGGGCTGGATAGTCCTGGGTTCTGCTGGGAAGGATAAGGGCAGAGGTGAATAGTTGGTCCAGTGTAAAGGGTAGTGTAAACGGGATATATGACTGTTATTTAAGATTCCTGCTGCTGCTGTGGTGTTTAATGTGGGGTGTTTGGGGAGTCCTGCTTATGTGGTTTGTGCACCTGGACTTTGAAGATGGCTGCACTGAGTCATAACAGGCATGAGTTTAACATTGATGTAAATAAATAAATAACATTGAACTGGATTGGATGCAGTTGTTAACTGTTGCCTCTCAGCAAGATGGTCTGAAGTTGTCATAATGTAAAAAGAACGACCCTGAATCGGGGCAACCACGGAGACAGTTCGTAAGGTTTACGAAAAAGGTTTATTGAGGAGGATTCTGTAATGATGCCGGGCTGGATAGTCCTGGGTTCTGCTGGGAAGGATAAGGGCAGAGGTGAATAGTTGGTCAATGAAGTGAGAAAAGGTGGAGAATGCAGCACTCACAGGGTTTGGGGTCGTCTAGGGCTTTGGAAGGGTGGTGTCCTGGGTCCTGGTGCATACTGCGATTCTCTCTTTTCTGATGCTAGTGCGTTGGAGGGTGGACAGGCAGGCAACTCCTGGAGAAGGGCTGTGACTGACAGGTGGTTCGAGGAATCCGAAAGTCGATGGAAGTTCAGGCTTGGATGTTCGGTTTGCTTGAGGGGTTCCTTGGAGGAAAAATTCAAAACACAGAATTAGATCTGGCTTGGAAAGCTTTTGGGTCAAAAGACAATTTGGTCAAGTACCACGCTGGTAGCGAGAAAGAACTGATGCCCTGCTCCTGGTCTCAGCTCCTTAAGAAGGCACCTAATTAGCTGGGATGCGAAACACCTGCCCGTCACACCCTGCAGAGAGAGACAGACCAGGCCTGCACCAGGACCAGCAGTATGACAGAAGTTGAAATTCCAGTCAATCATCTTTGTGCTTGGAGTTTGCATGTTCCACTCTGCTTGCATGGGTTCTCTCCATATACTCCACCTTCTTTCTATAACTCATATTTTATATTATTTGGTTTCTACAAATTGCATGTTGCAAGTTTACGGTTGTTTGTCCTGTGGAGCTCTGTTTTTTTTTTTTTTTTTTGCTGTGATGAAACATTGACCTGTCCAAGGTTTACCCTGCCTCTCGCCAAATGATTGCAACATATAGGCACCTGCAAAAATAAACTGGCACAAACAATAGATGGACTGATGAAATATTGTATTGCATGAACAGTGCAGCGCTCACATACAATGCATGTACTTCACAATGCATGTACCCTAACATTTATCACAGCTTTAGCTCAATAATAACATTAACTAATTTCATGCAATGTTATACTAAGCTTATGCTATGTTCTTTTCTATGTGTGTGCATCAAGATTCACCTGCTTCGTACGTTCGTACTAATCATACATTTTGATTAATCTGGCTAATAATTATCTGACCATATGGCAACTCTCGGATAACTTTGCAAATAAATTCCCAGATTAGCAGTTGATATATGAAGATACATATGTGTGTATGTGGTTTTCATCTTTAACACATAATACATACTTTTCTTTTTACCATTGATAGTGTATTTTAAAATATGATCTAAAAGCATATGAACACTCTAGCAAGATGGTACATGGGGCCATCATACTATACATCTTGACATAGTCAAATACTAACACTTTTAAGACTAACCTTTCCAAGTGAATTTTGAAATTCAAGAATTGTTGATTTTGTCTTAAATAACATTACCCATTTCAGCAAATCTGCTCATCTTTCTGTAATTATGTAATAACAGGGTAGAGTTATGCCTTGTCAGTATTTTCTGATTTGCTTAGTGACCATGTTAGCGTTATACGGAATATAATATTGCAGCAGCACTTAATTGTTCTTCTTAAAGTTAAAGTTACACAGATCAACTCCGATTATACCTTTGATAAACACAAAATCTGTTAAGCAAGCTACACTACCTGTCTTTCTTCTTCTATCAGATTGTTTTCCTGTTAATCTCTTTACATCCACTGCAACACCTTTGTTAATGAATACATACTTTCGTCAGCAAATAGTAAACTAGCTTTCCGAAGATAAAAGAAAAAAAGTATGACTAATTTATATTCTTAACTACGTCAATGGCAATATTTTTCATTATTTTTTAAAATAACTCCTCTTACTGATCATTTTGTTCACCATGTGTACAATAAATACATTAAACAGTTCTTTCAGCAAATGTAATTCAAATAAGGGAGGAAACTGTTGACACGACTAAATCGCCTTTCAGCCGAAGCAAAACAGAAAACCCACAGCAGCAGCTAATCATGGGATTCTTTCTGTGATCAGCGCCCCCATGCTCTCTGTGTGCATGGATTCTTGTGGATAAACTCAACAGTAAAAAGACTTTGAGCTGTTTTGTGTACGGGTAGAGAGATTTTCTGTCCCCCACGACCATATCCCCAGTAAAACCTGGAATGGGGAAGATTCTGGATTTGTGTCTGGGCCTAACTAATTGAGTCCTTTAAAAACCTTCCTGCCCTGACTCCCGGACAGCTTTGCTGCACAAACGCATCCCACACTCACAAAGACACAAATCCAAGCACAAACACACATGTGCTCCTCTTTATGCCTTTCTCTGCCAAGCCTAATCCTGCTTTACCAGCTGTAGAAAGAGGGAGAAACAGAGAGAGAAAATCTCCTCCCTGCATTCAGTTCCAATTCACTTTTTCAATTTCAAGGTGCTTTATTGGCGAGGTTTTGCCTGACTGATGCCAAGGCAATTAGCAAGAAAAAAGTCTTGCTTTCAAAGCAGAAGAAAGGAGGAAAAAAGCAAATTGGCTCACATGACAAGCATCACAATCAGAACAATAATAATCAGCACTGAAATAATTGCAATTTGCCTTCAATTAGTTTATTTTTGTACCTATCCTCTCAAGAGATTCCATACAGATTTTCTTTTTTTATTGTGATGGCCCATGGAAAGTGTTCCATCAAATGTTTAAACACACATGAAAGCATTGAAGAGGAAGTGGTGTAAAAGAGATCAAGGCAAAACGGTTTCCAGGGAGCATGTCTGTGCAAATTCTCAGTTATCCGGGTCATCGCAACAGCAAACAGGACACTGGACTTTCGCTCAGTTCTTTGTTAAGATGTTTCAACACCTATCCAGGAGTCTTTGTCAATTATGGTGGCTTGCACTTGAACAACCTGCAGTTGGTGCACTGTTGTTGTTAAGGACATGGAGGCCCATGCTCCCAGGTGCATTCTAAGTTAGATGCAAATCAATGAACCACCCGTCACTGTCCTGGGTCATTAGAAGCTATTGCTTGGTGTGAGTGGAGTACAATTAGGAGGCAGCTACAGTAAGTAGAATAACTAGAGACCTGGACCAGTGCTAGGTCTGGCTGCAGGAGCAGAATTGACCATGACGTGTACTAAAGAACACAGACAGATAAGTTAAGTTTAACTGCCAGCATATTATTTTTTGACAGAAATTAATGCAACAGACAAAATACAATTGACAAAATACAACACAAAATTAACAGTTCCTGTTTCTTTTAAGGTTTTTGACATCAATACCTTTTCATTTTAAACCTGTTTTAGGCAAATAGAAGATTATATAAAAAGGTTGAAATAATTTTTTCAACCTAGTTTTTTTATTACTGTTAATCGAATTTAAATAACAGTTTTAACTTTATCTTCTAATTTGAGTCCTATTTTATCTCCTTAAGTTCTATTTTACACACACACACACACACACACACACACACCGGCTATACGAACCGTTGGGGCCCACTGCCGTTGCGCTTGTGTAATGACCCCAGACAGCTATCAGCATGTGTTAATGGTTATAAAGCGAACCAACCTTTTCACATTATTTATAATAGAAAAAAACATATTTAGGTCAATACGGTAATAATACACCAGATGGCTATGAGTAAAAGTAAATTTTAGCTTTATTTTCTCAAATTCTTAACATAGAACAATATATGTGTTATCATAGCTTTACGTTTCAACGGAAATACCAAAATAAAATGACATTCTCTACAGCAAAATCATTTTTTTTTCAACTGACCAAGTCCAGTACAGCAACATGTTTACTGGATGTCTATCATCATATTGGTGTGCAATTATACACTGTTTAAAGTTATTTAATGTTTCATAAATAACTCTCTGTCTGTTAAGTATTGTCTGGTGATGATCAGCTCTTAAGCTGATATCAGGACAATGTTGAAAGGGATGAATTCGAGCACTAGCGATCTTTTTAACAGCAAAACCTGCACACAAATAGAATAAAAAGGAGTGACAACTTCTTTTCAAGTTCAAGAATTTAATAACAGAAATAAAATGAACATCCAGAGAACCCTGGACCACCTGGGAAGTCAAACTGGTTATGTTCGTGACCCGATGGAGGTCTGTGCACTAACTTTTGATGCAAGGAAGAATGCTCCTGATCTAATTGAGAGTTTTCCGAGGTGTGAACTCTGACATGTAGTGGGGTTTTAGGTTCGTGTGGACCACCTGTGTAACTCTTCTGGCCCTTAGGGGGCGGCACAGAGTCAGGACAGGTGGTGGTATGAGTCAGGTGTGATGTCTGCTCATCCCTCCAATCTGAACCACCTGTGTCTACAGAGTTGTTTACCTGGTATTCTTTGGGGCTGTCCACTGCAGCAAGATGAAGCAGGGCTTCATCAAGGACAGTCTGACTTCCAGCATCTCCCATGGAGTCTGTGGAAATACTTCCTGTGAACTCAAAATTTAGAGGTTCTGCTCTAAATTTTGGCAAGACTGGTTCTGTTCTAGGTGCTGCGTTAGGAACTGCAGAGCTGTTCTGTGATTCCAGCTCCTGCAATGATTCAACCTGCTGAGGTTGATCGTGTGAAGATATCACATGAAGGGTGGAGGATTCCCTTCTCTGGTGGGATGCAGCCTCGCTGACATCAGGAGCTTTAAGGTCCTTGGTCTCAGCATCAGCTTCCTCCATGCTCACCTCGGTCTTTGAGAGCTCACGTCTGGCAGCACTCACTCTGTCTAAAATCATCTGATGCTCAACATGTAACTGAAGAAACCGTTTAGCTTTCAGTTGGGATCTTTGCTGATGCAGCAGGGTGATCTGGCAAAGAACATCTGTAATCAGAGCATCTTTAGTTGGGTTTGCAATAAAATCCATTAGTTCCTTAATCATTTTATCGCATTCAGCAAGGTTAAAACTGTTTAAATTATTTAACTCATCTGCAGATAAGTTGATTAGGTCTGCAACGACAACCTTCTGCCTCTCTATGTCTGCTTGGTCCACCAAAGGTGCAGCTTCGGATGCGAGACGTTCTGGCTCCCTCTTGCTAACACAAAACAAACACAAGTTATGACAAAACGTTCAAAATAACATAAGATCCAGTCGGTGCACGCTTAGCTATGCTTTTATGTCTAAACATACATTTTGCAAATACTTATCTGTGTGTGTAGAAACAGGTGCGCAGGTTGACTGTTCAGCGTGCGACTTATGACGACACTATTCTTACAATGTTAAGAACGCAAAACCTTTAGGACTTACGAGCTCTGTAGCGACTGCTTACCTTTCTTTAGGGTTTACTAGCTTTTGCGCAAGGCTTCACCTTTTAAGGAATGACTAGCTTTTTAGCTTATGCTTATGCCCACCTTTCTTCTAAGGGAAATTAGCACTTTTAGCTTTAAGAGCATCACCCCCCCCCTTCCACAAATAGGGTGACACCTCAGATTAACTAGGAGTTAAATCTGGGGACAAATATGTTCTACACGACACAAGTAAGCTTTTAAAATGTCTTGTTACACAAACATGCAAAGCATCTCAGGTTAGATATTTGAGCATGTAACTTTACTGGACTGGAAGTTGATTTTGAAAGCACATAACTGTGGACTTTCATTTAAGACTTGTGGTTTAAGCAAACTTGGGGATAAGTCACATCATCTGGAGACAGATGTGCAACAAATTTTGTTCAGTCAGTAAGCTTAACTTTACACTTAAATCCACTCTGGGACTGTTGGTTATACCAGATACCTTGATTGACTCAAACATCTGAGTTTAAGCTCTTGTTGTACAGTTTATTATCACTAGCTGAGAAGTTTTTTAGTTAACTTTTATTTTCCTAAAAGTCTAAAAACGTCACAGGTTATATTCTGATATGTGTGCAGTTCAAGCTGTGTTCACGAAGGCCCACCTCTGGGACGCCAAATAAATGTGCAATTATACACTGTTTAAAGTTATTTAATGTAAGTATTGTCTGGTGATGATCAGCTCTTAAGATGATATCAGGACAATGTTGAAAGGGATGAATTCGAGCACTAGCGATCTTTTTAACAGCAAAACCTGCACACATATAGAATAAAAAGGAGTGACAACTTCTTTTCAAGTTCAAGAATTTAATAACAGAAATAAAATGAACATCCAGAGAACATCACTATGTAATGCTGTTTACCTGAATTAACACAATATTTCGATTAATAAATCCTCTCTACTAAGCTAGTGAAACTTAACTAAACTACTAAGCAAAATGAAGATACAAAGAAGCTAAGCTAAGGAACTATTTACAAGCAAAAACAAACAAAAGACAAAACAAAAGTGGTTGGTCATAATCAGAATACTTCAGTGAATCCTGGTTCACTGCAGCTCTGATTAACTAAAACATGGAATGGAGTTAAAACATTTCCCATGTATTTCAATCCATTCACAATGCAAAGCCCAAGTTAAACAAAACATTATTTGTTGAAATACTATTCTGAGGACCGCTTTGTCCTGTAAAATCATTTAAACCCTTACGACCGAGTTTGTTAATGCGATTCTCCCTCCGGGCGCATGGGGTCACTGCAGCAACTCGGTGGCTAAAGTTGCCAAAATTGCCCTGAAAACCGGCATTAATATACCATATTGATGCGGGAATAAGGCAAATAACACCATCGGAGGATGGCGGAGCAGAACAGTTACGCTTTATGCTTTAAAACGAACTCCTTTTGAAATGTCCGAAACCCAATGTTAGCAAGGCTAATAGCATGTTGGCTAGCGGACGCTCGGCGCTAACAAATGAAAGCTTTTGCTTTATTTTTAGTCATAATGAGTGGCTGGATAACAAACATTAATGTCCCATCAATGTATGAAACCCATGTGGAGGTAACCTTGTTATAACCAAAGAAAGACACACTCAAATGATATTAGCAACACCATGAAATGAAGGCTACCGTGAGCTATTTCGTTAGCCCTTTGTTCTAAAGCACCATGTGTACAAACTGCTTACAAAACATTTCCCAATAAACCTTTTACTTCACCCTCAGCCCGCTGCCCAAACCTCTGTCTCGTGTCAGTTCTGTCCAGCTTTGGCCATTCACGGGAGGAGCGTTGAAGGAGGGAAGTTGTTGGCGGGCTAGCGTTAGCTCTGTAGCATGAGCTAACAACGTTGTCAGGGTCGGAGGCCTGGTCCCTGCCACGTTCTCTGACCCCGGTTGCAGTCACGATTTAAGCAGATTTCTCCTCGGCATGAGGAGGTGGCTTCTGTGCCGGCTTTTCAGCTCTGCGTTGCCTGGAACCAGCTCAGTCTGTGGTGCGCTGAGAAAGTAGAACAAAGCTGGCATAGACGGATTCCTTCACTTCGGCATCTGTTTTAAGCAGAAGTGAGAAACTTATCTTTGAATTGGCTGGCAGTTTCTCCTTATGCCTTATGGAGGAACTGAGTTTCAGAAAGGCTCATTCTCACTCAGCTCGCGGCCTCTTCCAGGCCCCATGGATGGTTCCTGGAGGCCTTCAGTCACATGGCTCCCCCCTCTCCTTGAGTGCTGGTCCTCAGAGGGTTTGGAGGTTTGTGTCTCAGCAGCTTGGAGTCAGGAGGAGAGAGTCGCAGAAGAAGAAGAGAGCTCTGTGTCTGTGGAAGAACGGTTTTATAGCAAGCAGGGGTCACAGCTGACCTCCTGCTGGGAAGAAGGGGCCGTCCAAGCCTTGAGTGTCTCATGTTGCGGCCAGAGTGGAATTCCTTTGTTAAACTCTTCCACTGTTCAGAATCCAATCCGAGATCAATTATTCATCATAGCATATTATGGCACAACAATATGTAGTCTGGGAGTTGTTTGAATTTTAGTGTTGGGGTGAGTTTAATTTACTTCTTTCTTCCTTGGTGGGGGAGGAGGCTTGTGGTAGGGGATTGCTTTGATGGCTCTGTGCCTGGCTCCTTATCTCGGTCCTGGTTCATGGCGACTCTCTGTGTTGGTTCTATACGGGGAACAGTGGTCTGCATGATTTGGGCAGGCTGGCTGACTGTTGTTTTGTTCTCCTCGTCTTTCCGCCGAACGGTGCAGAGGGTTAACGGGTGAGTTGGGGTGGGGTGCCTATTGGAGTCAGTGGGGAAGCTGAATTCCTTGGAGGGCATGTTGCTTCCCAGTGATTCCTCCCCATCCCCGGACACCTCCCTCCACCAGCTCCATCATGCTGTCACACATGTAGGACTTTGAGGGGTGGGCTTTGTCGCTGGAGAGTGGGGAGGATTTCTCAGTGCTGGTGCCTGCTCCCTTCCAGGAAGGTGCCGACTACTTTCTGGGAAGGCTTCTTTTTGGCCCTCCCAGTTTTAAACACACTTGAGAACAACATGCAACAACACAACATTTGAGCAGGCAGAGACAAGCTCTTTCTCACACCCCTGTTCTCTGACTGCCATCCGGATTCCGGGGCCTGAAAGACGAGCAGGCCACCTTTTGCCCTCCCCTGGAAAGTGGGATTAGGGCTAAGGTATGGAGGGCAGGGTGTGGGGGAGTTAGCGCCTCAGGGCTAGTGGGGTGGGATCTGGTTGCCTGGCCCATTTGGTTTATGTTGGCCCCTTCTCCTGATGGATGGGCCTGTGCATCGTCTGGGCTGGGATCGGGGTGGGGGGTTGGGACTTGAGACTGAACCGGGTAGATGTGGAAGGAATTCTAAACAATAACTGACTTCCTAGAGTTATTGAGTAAGGAAATTATGTAGTGATAAAGTTCCAGCACTTTTATTGAAAAACAGAGCAGAGATCACATAGATGTAAAGTAATCGCACCCCACGGTCCCGCTGCAGTCTGTGTCTGCCTGTTTCTGCCCCTCCTGGCTTTCGGCTCTCCCTAATACTTGACAGTGGCCTTGCCATGAGACAAAAACAAGACAGTCTATCCTAGGCAATCATCATCCAGCACAGTAGCTAAACAGCATTTGGCCTTGGCAATCAGCAAAGCGGTGCTCACATGTCCGAGTGGTGTGAGGTCATAGTGACAGAATAATATTCCCATAACAGTAGGTCAGGTTTTGTTCGTGGTGGTGCCACCCCACCTCTCCATCTCGATTGTTGGGGTTCACCTCACAGCTCTGGGGGCTGGATACTCCTGCTGGTTCCTGGACCTGGGACTATGGAATGTGTGTGGTGAGTGTGTGTACCGCATCCTTTTTTATGGGAAGGAGTGTTTGTATTTGGAGAGACTAGTGTAGGAACGTATAACTGTGTACATGGTTTTCTGTCTTTTTTTGTCACTGGAGGAGCTTC
The DNA here is from genome assembly GCF_011125445.2 of Fundulus heteroclitus. Lineage (NCBI taxonomy): Eukaryota > Metazoa > Chordata > Actinopteri > Cyprinodontiformes > Fundulidae > Fundulus > Fundulus heteroclitus. The sequence continues at coordinate 12,744,923 of NC_046378.1, read as the reverse complement.
GGCATTGTGGCTGTTGGTGGGTTTCCTGGGGCTCCTCATTGCTTTTCCCTGGGATGGGGGAGGCAACTTTCCCTGGGTTGGTCACTCTTGGGCACTTTTGCATTGGGGGTCGCTTCAGGCATCTGGGCCTCAGTGCTCTGGGGGCAGGTCTTTGGCTCCTCCCAACCACTATTGAACATTTCTCTTATGGATAAACCTTACATACACAAGTGCGCTCTCACAAACACCTACATGTGCTTGGATTCACGTGCTTACAGATTCACTTCTATACAAAAAAAAAAACATCTTTAGTTGACACTTTATATATTTTGTTTTAAATAATACTGCATATTCTTCCGTGATGGTATCAAGGTGTTGGTTATTTGTACCTGTAATACTTTATCGGTTGGTTTTGCTGTTCTTTTTCCTTTTGCAGGTTTAGAAGCAGACTCAGAGGATGTTATATTGCACAGCAGAGCTCTGTCTGGAACATCTGCTCCTCTCTCGTTTTGAGTCTTCTACAGTTTTCTAGTGCCAAACTACATAGCACCCCAATTGGCTAGAGCTAGTCAAATGGTTATGTTACAACTAGATCCTTCAACATAAATCTTTAAACAGATTATAACAATTTTTACTGATCGTCATGTGTTTTAAGTGTTTAGCCCACATGCAGATACAGACGGAAGACAAGCACAGTTTTAAGATGTTTATTGAAAGGTTCAGGCTGCGATAAGAGACACAGCGTGTGGCTCGGGCAAGGTCTGAACCTCAGTACTGGAGCGACTAAGGAAAGCAAGAGGAATAATGTTACATGTGAACGAACCAGGGGAAAATACCAGAAGCTGCGCCGCTTACCATTTAGCAGGGCTGACCTATCCAGAGAGAATAATGACGAGGGAACTCTGTGACTGTAACAACGGCTGTTACTCTTATACGACGGCACCTTTTGTTGGTACTCAAAAGTCCCAAGGTTGTTGTTTATTGGGTTTGGCTACAGGCAACTTTAAAGATCTCCTAAATATTTCTAGAACCATGCACAATGTCTGTTTTACAACCATTAGAGAAGTCAATAAAAAATTACTTAATAAATCAAATGTCCACAACTTCTAATATAATTTTATATGCTTCTTTAATCAGAATGTTTAAGCATGAAATTAGTAACTGCATAGTTGAGCAAATACAGAAATCACAAATCAAAATTTAACAAACTTCCTAACTCTATCTAAAGCTAATTACTAATATGTTCAGAAGAGGCTTTTAAATTTCTGGGAGCAGACAGACCCATACCGCAGATGGAATCCTATGGTTTCCTGGGCAAGTAAGTTGATCAAAGGCAACACTCTGATGTCTAGATGATGTCCTGCTCACAAAGGCTCACAGCTTGAGTCTCCATCCTGACAGCGTGGGCTGAGGTTCATCTCTTTGGCTCAATATGTTGTTTCAGCTTAAGCTCTGACATCTGGTGGGTGAGGTTGCCATCTCTGGAACAATCGCGCCGTTTTCATCGACCAGTTCAAAGCCACAGCGGCACTTCCAACAGAATCTGTGTATCACTGGCCCCAAATTGAAGAAGAGAATGGAGAAGGGGCATCGGGCTCAGCCTTGCTGGTTCTCAGAGACAAGGGGTTCTGTAGTCCTTCTTTGACCAGTTGATCTTCTTTCTTTCTGTCTTTTTTCTTGTGTCTTCTTTCTTCTGCTCTGTTTGAGAACTGAGCACTGAGCACCCAAAACATCTCCTTTTTATGTGTTTTTGAAAACCGTTGGTGGGAGTTGCAAAACACCTTCCTTCAGCCAGAGTCCCCTTTGATGTAAAAATAGGGTGCAGCCAGCTCCAGTCAATCAGGCTCTTCCTCATTTAGTTTCCGTTCCAGCAATCTTTCAACAGCCTTTACTAAACATGTACAGTCATGCCTCCCCTATTAGCCTTCTAACACATTCACTTTATCAAAAAACAATCAAACTCAAATTATTTCAAGAATGTTATTACATAAGTGCTTGAGCCTTTAATAAAAAGAAAAATAAAGACAGTTAATCAACCACACAGTTTCAGGTGCTTTTTTTGTCATTGGCTTTTTTTCCTAATGTTTCTTAAAGTCCAAATTAAAATCAAATTTATAAACTACATGGATTACAGACAAGCTCACCACACCACGGCCTGTTGCAAGTTGACATGATGTAATCTCTTTGAAATGTGTTGGAGGACTGAGCTGTAGACACTGGAGAGTTGGAAGCACAACCCCCCCCCCTCTGTTTGGTGATGGCTTTTATCTTTCGACCAGGATGGCTTCCCTTACCCCCTTTTCACACCATCTGTTCTCCCTGTCCAAAATCTGGACATCATTGTCTTCAATAGTTTGTCCTTTGTCTTGCAAGTGAACTGCTGAATCTTACCCCAAGCTGCTTGCCCTCCTGTGGCATGTGTTTATGTAGCTGTTGTTTAGTTTCTCCAGTGTAGGAGTCTGAGCAGTCCTTGCTGCATTGGAACGCATACACAACAATCTGTTGTGGTTTAGGTATTTAGTCACTGGATGAACCCGTTTCTGTCTTAAAGTGCATTCACACCGAATGCAAATGGCACCACAATGTTGCTACTTTTGCATGCTGTCGCTCACCTGACATATTGCCGGCAGTTCGCATGGCATGCGACAGCAATTGCACAGTGGGCGACAAGCCAGAAATACTGTAGTGCAATGGCGCCATCTTGTGATGTTTTCACTTAGCTGCCACTCCAGTCTCCTTATTTACTCTTTTGCAGGATTGGTCCTTTCTGGACTCTGTAGTAATAATTGGTTGAGTCTTACAACTCAGGCTGACCACAGACCATGTTGAATGAAAACTGCTTCATCTTCACCGTAGTCCCTTACCCCACATCACAGCCAGATCCAGTTCCCTGATTGGTTGTCACGATGCGACAAGACACAAAAGTTCAGATTTTTCATCTCCAGCCACTGTCACTTTAGATTCATTAGCAGGTGTGTCACTCTGGCTTTGCTTTAATCACCAAAATTGCTCCTTGTGCATCGCTAGAATCACCTCTGTGGCCCCAATTAGCATTGCTTTGCGTCGCATCATTCCTATGCTGAACCAGTACATAGGGAAACCATGTAAATATGTCGCCTGGCCTACCAAATTCGCATTCGGTGTGAACACACCTTGAGTGGTGTTAGGTGTGAAGCTTACTGGTATGTTGGGTTTGGAGAAAATCCTCCTGAGCATCTCAGAAACTTCTGACACATATGGAATGACAATGTTTTTGCATCTTACTGGTTTCTCCTCTGTTTGATGCAGTGTTGTTTCTGTAAAGCAGGCAGAAATAACAACACTGAGTCGAATGTCTATGTAAACAATAGGCATCATTAGAACTGGGCTCTCGAAGCTGAATCCCTGGATGCATTTTAAATAACCCCAGATCTCATGAGAGAAGAAAAACACAATATATATGTATTGGATGTCTGCATAAAAATCCCAAAATACTATTAGAATTCCATATGTGTACTTAAAAATAAGCAAAGATGTCTGTCTTTATTTAATATTGCAAGCAATATATCCAATATACAGAACCTTACATGACTACCGCTCCTAAAAAAACTTAAATTGCACACAAACAGCACCACAGGAGCGGCTGGTGATTGTTCTCAAAGTGTGTAATCTCTTTAGTAGCGCAGTTATTTGTGGAGTTCCCCACCACACACTTATTAACAGAAATGTAGGTGAGACTGCAGGGGGAGAAAACATTTTTGCCTGTTGCTTCCACATAATCAGGTTAGATTATTATATTTTTTTAAAACATCGACTTATGAGGGTGGCTGCAAAATGTATATATGAAGTATTTATATATGAAGACAGTGATACATTCTTCTGTTAAAGCAGATAAATAAAATATAGCAAGTTAGTAAAGCCTAATTAGACAAGATAGCTGTAAAAGGAGAAAAGTATTTTTGTTGTTGTTTGTTTTCAGTCTTTAGCTGCTTTGTCATCAACTCTTTCCAGTCCTATATTATACTTATTGCAGATCCAGAAACACTTAAAGAGGATCACATTTATGAGACACTAGGTGAGTATCTGTGAGTTTATGTACAATGTTTTACAGACATAATAAGCAAAAACTAAGTTTATGACAAGTTTGTGAAAATATAACAATTGTAGTCATTTGGTTTAGCTATACGTGGGGGGAAACTAGATTTAAAAAAAAAATATTTAACCTGGTTACTATGAATAAAAAGCAGCCAAAAAAACATTGTACATATTTGGGTTTGAATCACAATCATTCAAACACCAAGCCAATAGGCAGAGAACTAGTATGCCCTTGTCTTAATAATTTAATATGAAATTATTTAAAAAAAAAAAATAGCATTTGACTATTTCTGGACTGGGGTAAGCCCCCACTGTCACAGTATCTTAAATAAATACAGTGACATGAGGCAAAGAATAAATAAATATGCAAGCAGGATATGTTTAGTATCCCTGCGACAGACTGGCGACCTGTCCAGGGTGTACCCTGCCTCTCGCCCATTGAATGCTGAAAATAAGCACCAGCACCCCTCGCGACCCCACAAGGGACAAAGCATGACGGATATGGATGGATATGTTTAGTATTTATACTAGGAAACATTTCTAGACCTCACAAAAACCCTTTTTGTGCCCACAAGAAACATCTCTCTTGGACTCATTTAAAACTTTTTTCATGTGCAAGGAGCCTCTAAATTTCCCACAGAATTTTCCAATGAGGATTTTTTGACTTGGATTTCTTTTATGTCTTTGTTTTCTTAATTTTCTTGTTTGTCCTTTCATGCATAACATTATTAATTTATTCATTCATTTGTATTTAATGTTTTATTAGTTGTGTTATGTTGTTGTACATCTTTCTGTATGATCTTTATTAGGTCTTTTCCCCTTGGTTTGATAGTTTCTTTGTAAATCAGTTATATCCATGTTAATTTAGCATCTTTCCTCAGCCTTCTTGCTTTTCTTCAGCCTCAGCTGCCCCATGTTCTCCTCTGATTAACACACCTGTTAGAAGGTGGGGTGTGCGGGCCTATAGCATTGCATGCTATAGGCCTGAATTTGACTGTGCTTAATTAATTTGGATTTTAACAAAAACATGTAATTACTTTTATTTTCTGTGATTATATTTTTTCCAAAATGTGCAGAAACCAAAGAATGGAATGTTAAAGATTATGTTTTCAATCTGTAAAAAAACAATGAAGAAAATGAAAGAATATGATTAACTGAATACTAAGGCAACATGGGCCCAGTTGTGGACATTAGTCGATTTTCTGGCCATTAAGTGAGGAAAGACAAGTTACTTCTTTAAACCATAATACTGCAATGTGATTAGCCCAAAGCGTTTTTGGTTCGGTCCTGAACGGCTCAGGCAGGAGAGGGACAATATAGATTTGTGTCTGTTTGTGACAACCCAGTCTCACTAAAAAACGTGTAATATCCAAGTCGGTCCACAGTGGGAAACATAGTATTGTCACAATTAGGCTCTTCAGTACGTGTCAAGCTTATGTTTTATTTGGCCTATTCATTTACATTGGCTTGTAACCAGGTCATTTGACTATCGAGTTTTCCCCAGAGAAAAAAAAAGAGCATGGCTGGTGTTGCCTGTGGAAAAGTAAACATTTAAGTAAAACAACTGTGTTCATATGCATTTTGATTACATTTCTAGTAAGAAGTATGGATATTATTTTCATAATCTTCGTTCAGGGATGGTAGATAACCTTTCCTTTATTAGCTTTGCCAAAGATATTCTCAGAAAGATGTGAAGAAGTGACGTTTCCTTCCTACGTCACCTAGTGTTCCCGAGATTCTGGTACATATGAAAACAACATTTAAGCAAAGCATTTGTAGTTGTATGCATTTTGATGACATATCTAGCGAAAACAATGCATAATACATTATAAGCTTTATTCAGGGAAGGTAGACAACCTTTCCTTTATTAGTTTCGGCGAAGATTTTAGTGTGTCTCAGAAAGACGTGAAGCAGTCATGTCACGTTGCTAGGGCTGTTTCCAAGGATGCAGCCAGTTACACCACTAACTTCCGCATTCATAAAAGTCAGTATTTAAGAAAAACATTGCAGTTCTATGCATTTTGATGACATCCCATTGCAAAAATATATGCACAATATATTTATAATCTTCATTCAGGGGAGGTAGACAATCTTTCATTTATTAGTTTTGCAGAAGGTTTCAGTGTCACGTTGTTAACATGTATTTTTCTGATGTGTGCTCTTCACTGACGTCATTTGTTGTTAGTGACTATAAATTGTGGAACATGCGCAGTGCCAGTGAAACTGTCACAGGGCATATTATCCAGGCTGAAACTGCTATTAGAACACTTAGAAATGCTGGACAGATGCTGAGTGACGGACTATTGATAGCAATGACTTTGAAAGGTCTGCCTGAACCATTTAAGCCATTTGTTGTTCACCTAACTCAAAGTGATGATGACAAGTTAACCCTTGTTGACTTCAAAGTCAAGCTGAGAAATTATGAAAGCACCGAAAAGTTAAATGTTAATACGGATAAAAGATAATGTGATGAAAGCCAGCGGCTTCACAACCAAAGGGGTGCAGAGACAAAAAGCAAACCCAGATTTTACATGCTACAACTGCGGCCAGAAGGGACACAAAGTGCAACAATGTCCAATGAACTATGAAGGACAAAGACAATGATGCAGTTTTTGTAAAAATTCTAGTCACAAAGAGAGTAATTGCTGACGAAGGAAGAAAGAAAGTGTGGAACAGGCTATTGTGGGGGGTGATCACTCATTTGTTTCCAAGATGAGCGACTGCCAGATCAGCGTATTGAAACAAATAGGACTCGTGGTGGACACCAGTGAGACTTCTCACATAATTAATGAACTGAAGAAGTTTAAAAACTTTCATAATGCCTTTTGACTGAATGAACACTTTGTGAAGCTTGCTGACGGGATGAGGGCCAGTGGTGTCGCACAAAAGAGAGGTGGTGCAGAGGTTTGGCTGCAAAACACAGAGGGACGGAACGTGAAGGTGGCGATAACGAGGGCACTGTACGTCCCCACCTATCCCCAGAGCATCTTCTCTGTTAAAGCAGCGACGTCCAACGGAGCCCAGGTCAACTTTCAACAAGGATACAATCGTCTGTAAAGATGGCGTCAGGTCTGACATTAGAGTGTACAATAGACTTTACTTCATTGACATTCATGATAAAAATTATTTTGATGATCAAGAGGATGATGCAGTTTTGGGTTGTTATGACATTTAAGAGTGGCACAAGATTTTAGGTCACTATAGTTTTAAAGATGTTAACAATAGAAAATGTTGTGAAAGGTATGAAAATTAAAGGGAAGGTTGATAAAACTAACCTAGACTGTGGAGCATGTATTGAAGGGAAATTTACCCAGAGTAGAAGTAGGCAAACTGATGCAAAAGCTAAAATGGCCCTTGAACTAGTGCATACAGATCTAGCTGGCCCTGTTGAGCCCGCTGTAAAAGAAGGATTTCGATATACACTAGCATTTACTGATGATTTTCCAAGTGCAATATTTGCCTATTTTTAAAACCTAAAAGTGACACAGAGCTACTGAAAGGTTTATTGCAAATGTAGCCCCTATGGAAAAGTGAAGTGCATTTGATCAGATAATGGCACCGAGTTTATGTCAAAAGAATATCAGTCTTTACTGAGTAAAAATCCCATTAGACATCTGCACCTTACTATCCCCTTCAAATTGGGACAGCTGAAAAAAGCTGGAGAACCCTGTTTGATATGGCAAGATGTATGTTGATCCTAGGGCTGGGCGATAAACCGATTTTATGGATTAACTCGAGTGTGTAGTTCACGTCGACTTGTTTGAATGAAAATCGGTTCTCTCTTTAAAGTCTAACTCTTGGACTGAATGATGTATTTTAACGCAGATGCATTCAAATAGTCACCAGAGTAAAGACATGTATATTATATGTGAATTATGTGTGCCGTTTGGAAGTAATTTTGATAAAACTTGCTGTATAAGCGGAAGAGCCCGAACATTCCTCAATCGGCTGCTGCAGAATGTGACGTCACACACAGACTTAGTACCGTGCATCCGGCTGCTAACACTACGACTTTCGCTACCGATTTATTACATTTAATTAATACCTCTTACTCTACGTACAAAAAAATTATAAAAAAAATGTCTGATACATCTACAAACTCCACCTCAAGCATCGACGACTCCGATACCGAATATATATACGAAGAAACAGAGTTTGAACAAGGTGAACCTGAGCAGACTATATCTAACTGCCCAAGACATGGAGCCCATGCTCCATTGTAAGTACCCATCAAAATCCTCGCTCGAGAAGTGTGAATTGCATAAAACACTTTTGTCACTGGCGGCCATCCAGTCCTTTCGCGTTTCTTTTACGAATTTATCCCATTTCTTTTGGACCTTTTGATCCTTCGGCCAAGTATGCAGCGCTACTTTCTGGCCTGCACTAGACCGCGGTGAAGTTGGTTTGACATTGGACATTCAAGCTCCGCGGAGTCAGCGGAGCACTCTTGAGAAACAAAAATCAAATCAGATTTGTTGACGGTCCCACCGCTAATGGGAGAAGGGAGCAGCTGAGAGACGCTGGCCGAAATCGGAGTCCTTCAACCGGATCAACCGTGAGCTAGATCCCGCTGACTCCGCAGAGCTTAAATGTCCAATGTCAAACCAACTTCACCGCGGTCTGCACTACAGCAACCTACGCACCTAGAAGGCATTTTATTGTGGACTTAGTTCGGCGATTTTTATTAAAAGCGCTTGCTCAAAGTAGACGTGGATCAGCAGATTTGGTGTGTGAAAGAAAGAAGATACTGGAAAAAATCCATATATCCGTGTTCGCCGTACCGGTTGTACAATGTAAACAATGTGTGTTTCTATGCAAGTTCGCTTGACGCATTCTCGGTTTTTTTGAACTGACGTCACACGTTGGAAATGGCCGATCGTAAACAAAGGCAGCCCTCCATGCCCCCGCATAGAGCGCGCATTTACCAAGTAGTGAGTGACAACATGGCAGCAACCAGGGAAGAACTCGTTCCGAAGAAAGGCACTGTGTCATCCGTCATTTGGAATAGGGCTTGGTCGTCATGACGTATTACTTTGTGTGGCCACCATATTGAATGCCTCCGCCCCCGCTACTCAGACTACTGCCTATGACTACCGCATACTGTACTCCCTCTCTCAGCCGTGTTTTAATTTGATTAATTTTACCGTAACTTCATTTCAACCATGGTAAACCGTTGCTGTGTTGTGGGCTGTAACAGTGCAACACATGATCGCCATGGGAAAAACATAGAAAATGGGTTAACTTTCCACCGCTTTCCTGCCTGGAGGCGCAACCACAGGAGAGACAGCAAGCGCAATGGAGTTGTCGGCTCGCTTGGATCGCGGTTTTAAGACTACCGATCATAACTTTCCACAGTATCCCGATGTCAATGAGAGTGTGTTCCCTGCATTTTCATTCTGGTAAGTTAAAGATGCACGGTTTTATTTTATAGCCTACATTGTTTCTTTCCTTCAGCCGCACACCACATACATGCACATAAATACTAAAACGGCAGCGGGAAAAGGCTCAAATACGTGAGAAACCAGGAGGGTTTAGGGAGGGTTGGCAGTTAACGTTACTAACTACACCTTTGAAACACATAGCAGCTAGTTAAAAGTACATTACATGCGTGAGTGGTTGTTAGCACTGACGGTTAGCAGGTGCCAGAGCCCGTCTGAGCACAGCTTACCTTTGTACGAATTACTGTGTTCCCACTGCTTGCTGGCTTTATGATCAGCAGCTCCTGAACCCATCCATTCGTAAACTGCACATAAGACTCCAAGGACTTGTAGCTTTGGAACTGTTCTGAAGTATAGGCGCTCACACAACAAACTAGGTAGCCGAAGACGTCCGATATACAAAACAGTGGCAACAAGTCGTCGTCGGCGCTCCATAATAATGCTGATTTTGTCAACATACCGGTCCCTGGCTTCTCTATTTAATGTGTCCCGGTAAATTTCAGATCCTTTTCGGGATTTTAACATATTTTTTCTATCTATTCTTTCTCAACTCTACTTCTACGTCTCTTCGTTCAACAACGTTATGTCAGAGGTATTTTAACGTTGCGTTGCCATCAATATGGCCGCCACGTCCCACAATGCAACGCGGATCCCGAGCCCTATTGGTTCGCGTTTGCGAGGTCAGATTTAGACCAGACAACACCCCACTGCAAAGTATGTATGAAGCCTGTTGCTAGCAAATGCAGCAGTACCACAAATGTACTGCAGCACCTCAAAAAGCATCCTGTCGAATGGGAGAAATATTGCGCGCAGCGGAATGAAAAAGACAGCAGCACCACACGCACAGCCGCTAAAATACAGTCCACCGTACCACAAACGTTTTCAAGCTGCATCCCATATGACAAGAATTCGGCCCGCTGGAAAGCCATAACAGATGCGATTGCTATGTATATAGTAAAGGATATGGTGCAAATATATACGGTGGAAAAGCCGGTACAACATAAGATAGCTGTTGTTGTTGTTGTTAATTTTATTGCCGAGTGCTTTTACACGGACATGCCGGTTAAACGGTAAGTAAAAAACAAAAACAAAGCCTCAATACTTAGTATTGCAATATTCAATAAACACAAACTTAAACATAGATTTAGGAGCTAGGCTTGACCTAACTAACCAGTTATAAGGCAGGGTTTACACTTAGAAAACTTTGTGACATGATAAACAGCAACATTCATACATCACTGTGCAGCAAAATACAGCTAGCATTTGGCTAACTAGCTCTAGCAAATTCACCAGCCACATGCTTAGAACAGATGACAATACTCATCACCTCACAGCATTAATATAACTCACCACATTTGGCAACACTCATGAACTCCAGTAGGATATGATCCTATGGCCGATTTTGTTTGTTAGTTTCAGCTAACTGCAACCTAAGTGCACTACTGGTCCACCGTTTTTTCTTCTTCTTCCCCTCCATTCGCTTACCAGTGCAAAGCAGCTACAGCGCCCACTAGAGGAATAGGAGGAGTGAATCCAACACTATCTACATCAGGGATGGGCAACTTCCATGATAAAGACGGCCACATTTTTTTTAGCACGACCATTGGAGGGCCATATGACCATGCACTTCAAATAATTGGATATGAAAGACGCTACAAATTATTCTCAATAAGAACACATTTTAGATGAATTTATATCTGTATGTTTACTGCACCAACATATAACTATTTTCTGCATATAAATGCATTTTAATATGTCCTTAAGCAAAAGACAAACCGTTTGCTTTAAAAAAAAATTGCAAAAAAGGAATTTAAACTCCATATCAATGCATTCAGGAGCATTGGTGATTTCAAATTTACAAGGAAAGAGGCATAAAACGGCACAGAACTTAACTCAAACAATAATGTGTCTATCCAGAAACTGTGTGGGCTTTCTTACAGTACTGAATGCTCTATAATTGTATTTCTGTTACTTTTTGATTATGCACATCTGTTAGCTTTTTATTCTGAAAATTCTAATGTCCCATGCTCCTGAATGCACCATAGCTTTCTGACGCTCACGAATGCATCACACTGGTCTGTGAACGCGGTGCTGCACATCTTCTGCTTAAGACAAAGCTTTGCAGTTTCAAAACTTACGTCGGCTCTCACGGTTTATGTTGTGTGTGAATGACAATAGACCAAAAAAAAAATTCCACATGTCCATACTTCTTCCCATTTAGTCTGAAAAACGTGACTTTCTCGTCAAGTTTTCCCTTTATTCCACTGCTAGTGGCCAGGGCTCTTGACTTTCTTTCTCGCTGTTGCAAAGCGGCCCATGCCCGCTATTGTTTGGGTACGGCCCCCTATCGGTCAAAAGTATAATTAAATTTTTTTTTTTTTTGTTATCATTATTAAATTATTATTGATCTATTCGCGGGCCGCACTGAGTGATGACGAGGGCCGTGTGCAGCCCCCGGGCCGCCAGTTGCCCATACCTGATCTACATGCTCCTATTGACTGTGAGGTGTATATAAAACAGACTGAAGGTTTTGAGGTCAAGTCAGATTTTGGTGAAAAACTTTTTTTAAGCTTAAGTCATTCTATGGTTTATCATACATCATATTTATCATATTTAACTATCAGGACGCCACTGGAATATGATGCTATTTGATTATTTGTGTGAAAACGGTTTTGTACAAAATCAAGCAGATTCTTCCGTTATCATGGTCTGTAACTACAAGATAATCTTTATATGCCATTCTTTATCCCTCATCACAGTTTCAATGTCATTTTCCCATAAAATTGTCAAAGGTTTAAAGGTATACTATGCAACCGGGGTTGATTTTCCAGCGAGGCTCCCCCCAGAGGGCGAAAGTAAAAGTGTACTGTCGTAAAGATGCTCAGCTGTTCTGGTTTCTCCGTCAAGCCAGGCGCGGTTGCTTTGAGCTTAGCAGACAGGCAAACGCAACGAAAAGTGGAAAAAACAGCAGTACAAACAATGACTAACACAGTGAAAGTATGAACATCAAGCTTCCCGCAGCGGCACCTCGCCAGTTTTATTATTATTATTATTATTATTTTTTTTTATTTATTTTTTTTTTTTTTTTATGTTGGCGAGACGCTACCGCCGCCGCCTCGCCAACCCGCGGTAGCGTCTCGCCAACATAAAAAAAATAAAAAATAATAATAGTAATAATGATAATAAAACTCGATATGCTTGCATGTTTATTTGACGTTAACACGCGGTTCTTTGTTGTTGCTTTCGCACGTGCATATAGTGAATGGCAGGGCAAAAACACATGGAGTTCTCGCCATAAAGCGAGACTTCTGAGCCTGTGTGTGCGGGCCGAAGGCTCTTGCAAGTGCGGTATTTCCCCCACAGACCACCAGGGCGGCCGAGAAAACCTTTGTTCGACCTGAAATGACTCATTTAATCATCCAAAACGGTATGGAACACATTAATTAACTGAAAAATGTTGCATAGTATGCCTTTAATGTCATCACTAAGTACAGAGTTGACTCTCCTGTAAAATGTCAAAGCTCGGTAATGATGAGATGGTAAATTCAAATAATCCAGGACGGGATTGTCCCCAAAGGTTGTGGTAATGACTTTACACAACCTATCTGAAAGTATTTGCAAAGGTTTCCTTTCCCCTTGAGTGAGTATTTTGTAATATCTAATTATATGACATCAGTACGCCGTCGTTATAAAGATTACCCAGTGTACATATTTTGTGATTATACAACTTCCTCCAGTCGATCGGTGGCTTCCCAATACAAGTGGCAGAGCTCTGCCAAAATGAAGAATACAGCTGTTTGAAATGTGATAATTTAAACAGCTTATGTGCCTTCATCCAAATTTCCTTTGAATGTAACATAATGGGATTCACAATTTGACTTGAAATTTGTGAGAGGCATTCTACAGGAGTGAATTGGCCGGATAGAGATTTCTCAATAACTACCGAGTCTAGATGCTCTCGTCCCGTCTAATCTGAAGCAATCTTTGCCATCTGAAAAGAGATATAATACAACCTAGGGTCGGGCAAACCCAACTCACCTCCATCCCTTGGTAAACACAATTTAGTTCATTTGACTCGGGGCATTTCACCTTCCCACAGGAACTGCTTAACCATCAAATCATATTGTTTAAATATAGATGTTGGTAATGTAACTGGCAGCATCATAAGAGGATAATTGAACTGTGGTGATATAACCATTTGGATTACATTGACTTTACCCGAGAGTGTCATTTTAGGTTTTCCCCATTTATCCAAGTTAACATTATTTTTTTGTAAAATCAGTTTGAAATTTAGTGCCGACATTTCCTCCACATCTCTACTCAATTTAATACCCAAGTATTCAATTATTTTTGGAATCCATACAAAACAAAATTTTGCCATCATGTTTCCACTGTAAATGCCAGATATAGGCATTGCCTCCAATTTAGTCCAACTGATTTTGTATCCTGAAACTTCACAGTATTGTAAGAGATCATGTGACCCTAGGGACTGGACTTCATTGTCGGTTGCCTTGGAGATTGCAGAGGAACGAAGTCTGGAGGTCAGAGCCTGACATACTTAGATTGGACGGAATGACTGATTGGATATACCTGTCGGCTGGGACATGCATGGATTATCGTCCTTTCCACCAATGCAATGAACGATTATGCTGCAAACGCCCCTGAATGGGTGTAACACAACTGATCCTATACATTTAATCTAACATCACATACCATTATAGTTGTTCAGCAGTAGCAACCTCCACACGCTCGCGTGCCACATACATATTCCTAGAAGTGACTGTCTATGTTTTACCTTAAAGATTCTTGTTTCCGGTCTGTGTGGTTCCTGTCATAGAACAGATTGACATGTGGCAGATCAGGTGAAGGCAGATAGGAACATAGACTTTGCATTCAAGGCTTCCATGGCTGGAACACTGAGAAAACACAAGGTGCAGCGGACTACGTTCACAGTTCCCAATAGATGTCAGCAACCCTTCCCCCACGTGTTACAATGGCAGACGCTGTTATTCTTCTGAGAAGCATCCCAGTGACAAAGACTTAGTCCACAACTCAGAAGCTGATGGAATATGTGGCTCTGGTGTGTGCTGAATGTTCATGCAGCCATCCTCCCCACGGGTGTGTCAATATTGTTCATAGGGAGCGTTATCCCCGTACCGGGGTACTGACCTTGTGGAGGTGAGGTCATGTTAGGATTTGGTGGCACCGTGCCAGGCTGACCTGCCGGTGATGAGCTAGACAGTCTTGTGCCCAATGTCCAGGGTAACCACAGTTGTAGCAGATGTCGATGGGTGCTCTAACAGATCCATCATATCAGCTATAAACACTCAGTCCTGTGCTCCAAACCTGAAGCCACGCTGACCATGAGCATCATTTTCAATATCATCTGCAGCAGAAGAGGGCCCACAATGTCCTAAAATGGCTGTAAAATCACCCAGGGCCAGTTTTGTGCCTTTGGTCAAATGATCTAATTTAGCCAGCCACAATCTACCATCAGCAGCAATGCTGGGAAGTTTATTCACCAGGAATTGCACATAACCAAATTAATCAGAAACATATTTCTCTGCTCCTAAATTATTTTGTAGTAAGGGCATCTGCCTTTTTTGTGGGACTTTGAAACTGTTTTTGCATAAGATGAATGCTTTGGGATCTGTCCAGTGCTATCTTGGCCGCCTCGCCAAGATAGCACTGCGGGAAGCTTGATGTTCATACCTTCACTGTGTTAGTCATTGTTTGTACTGCCGTTTTTTCCACTTTTCGTTGCGTTCGCCTGTCTGCTAAGCTCAAAATAACCGCGCCTGGCTTGATGGAGAAACCAGAACAGCTGAGCATCTTTACGACAGTGCACTTTTACTTTCGCCCTCTGGGGGGAGCCTCGCTGGAAAATCAACCCCGGTTGCATAGTATACCTTTAATGCGTCGACTTGTTTTCCCAATGATTTTCAATTTCCCGCTCCACGATGAACACTTTTTACTAACTCCTGAACTCAAATGAAATCAACTCCACAGTACGTTTCCACCGTGAAGCCCACATGCTGCAGGCAGATTCTCACCCCCTCACAGAAACACACACAGACATACACACACAAACACCCACACAGTCAGGAGTCGCAAACTCTTGCAGACTTCTCTCTCAACAATGGTCCCATTTTAACTGTGACAAAATGTTGGACAAGACATGGCAGAAACAACATATAAAGACAATCAGCTTGCACGCAAGGAGAGACCTCTACGCCTCTTTCGTTTGGCGGAATCTTCTCTATTACTTTTAAACAAACCTCTTGATCTAACCATCGTGCCTCTGAAAACCGCGTTTTGGAGGCTTAGAATCTAGGATCCTTTTTTAATCTCTTCTCTTTTCTTTTCTCTTTTGTCTCTTCTCATCTCTTTTCTCTTTGTTTCTTCTCTATTCTCTTTTTTTTTTACAGCTTTATCATTTAAGCATCTTAGCTGTCTTAGTCTCAACTTGTAAAGATGTTAACGTATCGTGAACGTAACTATTCTACGCTGTCTTAATCTCAATTTTTAAAGATGTTAAGGTATCTTGACCATAACTATTCTGCGCTGTCTTAGTCTCAACTTTTAAAGATGTTAACGTATCTTGACCATAACTATTCCCAGCTTCTTTATGAGCGTCCCTGTTCTATCTTTTTATTTTCCTTTATTTATATTTTAGCGTTTTTATCTTATTTTAAGTTTTTGACGTAGACTTAAACATAAATCCCATTCAATCCTTCCTCGGTTTCAACATAAATTCCATTCAAACCTCTCATACTAGTTGCTCTGTTTAACTTCTGGTATTTTGAGAAGAGAGGTTTTCATTCACAGCACCACTTGATATGCAATGCATCTAATTTTTTGCCAATGGAAAATCAAAAATCTCCTTCCCTTTTTCGGGTCGACCCTGTGGTGCTGTAAACAATTACTCCTTCGTGCCAAAATTTATAAGGTTCCTCCACTTACTGTCGGGTCACGGCTGACCAAATTGTTAATATTAATAAGGGCCTGCTCCTGCTTATTTCTTAAGATTCGTATGACCCCGGTTTAAGATTTGGCAGTAAAGGAGAAACAATTATCAGAGGCAAACATTTAAAATATGCATATTTAATTCATTTGAAATTCCAAAGAGACAAAACGTACAAGCTCATTGTCACCCACGTCCTTCTCCCAGGCATTGCAGTTTTGTCTACTCTAAGGTTCGCCAAGACATCCTTTTATCACACTAACTGCAACCCTCCCATGTGATCCCTCACTTCACTGCTACAGCTCTCAACACTTTCTCATGAGCAGACTGCCTCAAAAAGCAATCACCACTGGTATGGGGGTTGATCTTCATTGGGCATCTGTGTCCCCACTTGGTGAAGACGCTCGATCTCAAACTCCGCCTCGGGGTTAATGCCCAGTCCTTCTCTTAGTAGCTTTTTAATGCTTTAAGCGAGCCATTAGTGCCGTAGGTTATTGGAGCTACTGTTGCTTTTCTATCGTCTTTAATCAGTCAGTTCTCATCCAGGCTCTTAAAATCAAAAAGGTATTTTAGGCAACAAGGCTGTATCCCGATGGATATTTTGT
The DNA here is from genome assembly GCF_011125445.2 of Fundulus heteroclitus. NCBI lineage: Eukaryota > Metazoa > Chordata > Actinopteri > Cyprinodontiformes > Fundulidae > Fundulus > Fundulus heteroclitus. Next base: position 12,727,863 of record NC_046378.1, on the reverse strand, counting down.
CTTTTTTCTTAACCATTCTGTGTAAATCAGATAGATGATTGTGCTAGATAGGCTGTGGGCCAGAATCTGTACGATGACTTTTCTATGAACTGTCAGGGGGCAACTTTCTTCCACCGGGATAAGTTGCTACACATAGCAGTGATCTCAAAACACCAATGTTCCCACGTTTTCACTTGCACATTAATAAGTTATAGGCAATAAAAAATCTAAACTGTTGCGCTCCGGTCCAAGAGGTCACGTGATTCGATTTCTGCTGCTCAGCCAATCAGATGGCTGTATTGTCAGCTGAGCGCGTTCAACCATGTCATCTTGGCTGTGCCCGTAAGGTGTTGTAAACATTTGTTTCCAGACGAAAAAAGTCAAATAATAGCATTTTGTGGCGCCAGTTGGCAGAGATCTTGATGGCAAGGAAAAAATAAATAGCCCAGACCATCCATCATCCATTTTCTAACACGCTTATCCCTGCTGGGTTCGTGAGGGGTACCGGTGTCTATCTCTAGCTGTCAATGGGCGAGAGGCGGGGTACAACCTGGACAGGTCGCCAGTCCATCACAGGGCAGAAATAGCCCAGACTTTTGCCCAATTTACTGTGATATCACCGAGACCTGCTGCGCTAAGATAGCACAGCCAAACGACTTATCCACTGCAGAATTTGTATCCCCTGCGTCGGGAGCGCATTCAGCTGGAAGAATGAATCCAGTCATTCTTCTCCTTAGCCAGGGGAATGATGTGAAAGAGGATAAAATGTGACATGACCGTTCAGACTGCAGACACTTTGAACAATATCCGATATGTATCCGAGTTAAAATCACATATAGAAGTGGCACAAATCTGATTTTTTTGTATGGTTAAAGATCGGAATTGGGCTTTCACACTGCCATGAGAAAGACGGATATGGGTCGCATATGGGCAAAAAGATCGGATTTGGGTCACATTTCCCTACTCTGTGTACGTAGTCTCATATGCTAATTTCCACTAGCACACTTTTTAGCTTATCTGTGAGTGTTTGTACAATCATGCATATTGCATAGTTTTCTTACATTGTTCTGTGTATCAGCTGCTTTCTTTATTCTATTCTAACTTGAACATTGTACAGCATTTACCTGCATATGCCGTATTATCTATTAGTAATTATACAGTATTTTTCCTGTCTGATAAGTTAATTGTCTTCAGCTTTATAACCTAGCTTAAAATTAGCTTTTTTATTCATATTACCTAATCTAGTGTGTAGGTCTGATGTATCCTGACATGTTTTTGCTACTGTAACACATTTCTCCATTGTGGAACAATTAAGTTATTCCTGCTCTATTCTATTCTATGTTTGTTCTGTTTTTGCTGTTTGTTTTGATTTTTTAATTTTCTTTTTTTACAGTTACATTTAGTGTTAGGAAAGGTGCTTGTAAGTAAAATGTATTATTATCATTTAAAAATTGAGCGCTATTGGACAAGTGGCTTTTGGAGCGTGCCAAATTGGTTTATACATATGGCTAAAAAAATAATAACTATGTTACCCTCTTGTGTTTCAAATTGCAATTATGCCAGTCACTAAAATAGATGGCAATCATACTTAAAGGCTCCAGTCAGAGAATTGACAATTTTGAGAAATCAAGCAGGCGCAAGAGAAGGAAAATAGTTATTAGTGGAACGGTGCTTTCTGCACAGTGAAGAACCTAATATCATCTGTGAAAAAAATAGACTTATTCTGGTTCCTTGGCAATAAACTGAAGCTGAAAAGGTTCTTGATATGGGCAGGGCCTCTAATTAAAGTCTAAGAATGTAGTGAAGGTCTGAGCATAGCATTATGCTGACATAAGCTTACCACAGTCTTCACCTGATAAAATGGTATTGAAGTCTACAACTTTCTCAATTGCCTCAGATGGCTTTTGGTGTAGGGTTGACAGTATGACCTCTAGAACAGACAGCTGTCCTATTGTAGTAGGGAGTAACACAGTTTACATTGGTGCCAAAATAAAACTAGGACAAACAATCCCTGAGGGACATGTGTCTTCCCAGACTTAAGGCTAGAGATTCTACGCTGACATTCAACTACATGCCCAGGAACATCATGGATTGAGAGAGCGGGTGCCAGCTAGTTGTCCATGTCGCTTAATATGGACTGATGACAGCTACACAGTTTGAACATGCATGAGTGGAAGCATTATAGCCTAATATAAACAGACACACCAAAGCATTTAGATGTCAGAACACTGTAAAATAGCAGAGCATCCATGCCATCTGTGTGCACTGGGACCAGCCCATAAACAAAGCTGAATCACAGCAATAGCAAGTAACCTTACAATATGTTGGTAAATCTCATCCCACAGAGAGCTGAAAAAACACACTGAATAATGATAAAAAAAAACTGGGATGGGATGATCACTTTGCGCTGGCACTTTGCACTGCAATATGTGCAATGGAGTTTTAAAAAGGACAGGTCAACACTGGTACATTTCATATTACTTTAATGGAATTGTATCATATTTAGGGGCACATTTCAATACAATAGAATGACATTGAAACATTTATTTATAGATTTAATTAGTTTTGAAATAAGAAACTGATTGATTAATAATTCAGGAACTTAATTTTGATGGTTTTAGCCAGTGTTGTATAGTAATGAAGTAAAAATACTTCACTACTGTACTTAAGTATATTTTGGAGTACTTTATACTTTTCTCGAGTATAACATTTTCTGATTACTTTTACTTTTACTTCACTATATTTCTGACCTTAATTGCATACTTTTACTCCAATACATTTTTAATGTTTGGTTTAGTTACTCGTTACAAAAAGAGAGAGAGAGAGAGACTCGCACGCAAGTGTTTTGACCCCACCTTCTGATTGACTGCGACAAAGTCGGGACTTGCCTGGGCTTGTTCATCACCACCAACAGGATAAGAAGCTGGTTCAGTGGTAAAGCAGGTTAAATTAACCTTGTGGTATAAGTAAAGCATCTAATAGCAGAGAGTCCTAATTTTCTTAACTAAATGATATCTGCAGCTATATCTATTAGCAGGTTTACCACTTCCTGTAGGTTAACTAGACCTGGTTTATCACTTAACCATGTTCTTAGTATACACCCCCTTTGCCTGCACTTGGTTGTGTATAACTTTGAAGAAGGAAAACTGAAAGCTTACTAAAAGGTTGTATTTTCTGTCTAAACTTGGTCTAAATTTCTCCTGCACTTGGTTGTTTATATTATTTTAAGGGAATTTAATTTTCAAAGTTTACCAAAATCTAAAAAATGTCATTCAAACTGCATTTGCTTTGTTTTACTTTTTACTTATACTTTTTATTACATTACTTGAGTACATCTATTTTTACAGTAATTTTCAGACTTAAGTACAAGACATTTCAGATACTTTAAGACTTTCACTCAAGTAACATTTCAGTCAGTGACTTGGACTTTTACCAAAGTCATATTTTGGAGAGGTACTTATACTTTTACTCAACTCTGATATTTCAGTACTTTATACAACACTGGTTTTAGCTCATACATATCTACTGAAAATGCTAAATTATGTTTCTCATAAAATTTGATTGCTTCTTCAATTTTCTCCAGACTTGGAGTCTTGATTTTCTAATTTAAATAATTTAAATGCTAAATTCATTTTGATCAAAAAAAAAAAAAAAAAAAAGAAGTGGGTAGTAACTAGTTATATTTACTCACATTTATTTGAGTAACGTTTTGAGCAAAATTTACTTTTAGGAGTAGTTTTACTGCAGTGTACTTTTACTTGAGTAATAATATTACAGAACGCCAGACCAGGTGATCCTACTATGAAGAAAAAATGACAGAACAAAAGTTAAAAGTGGAAATACCAAAAACTATGCAAATACTGAATTTAATATTAAATGCAGTACAATGTTATCAGCAATGTTGGCACAAGAACTGAGGCACATTCTTGAGACCCACAAAAAACACATTCATTGTTTGGCAAAGGTAAAGAATAACTGAATAAAAGCTAATTTGATTGCTATATCAAACCATACCTTATATATGTATTGGATTTATTAACAGCATTCTACATGTACACTGGGAAAGCAATAGGGGCACATGTGAGGACACAAAGACTTTGAAAAAAGAAAAATAATCATCTGTGCTATCGAAGTTAATGGAAAGAGGTATATTTCTGCTTCCACATATTTAAACTTCACTAGCTACTTCACACAGACTTCACTAACAGATTATGAACAGCAGGCTTCCTTAATGTAAGAGGTAAATGAGTTGGACTACAGACAATTGCTACAGATAATATAATTTTTCTATTTGTTATTGCAAATATTCAAAAATACATAATTGTGCAATTGTTATGCACAAACAAACAAAAAACAAACACAAAAATAATCTCTTAAATGCATTTTAAAATATCATTTTTTTACAATATGTTAGAAATTGGTCAAGTAGTCAAACATTGTACTCAATTAAGAGTAGCACTACTTCAACATATTTTTATTCAAGGCAAAGTAAAAAAAAGTAGCCAACAAAGAAATTCCCCAAGTAAGAGTAAAACAAGTATTCAGTAAAAAGGCTACTCAAGTACTGAGGCCTTGTACACACCTAGCCAGATCTTCATAAAAACAAATATCTCCCCCAAATCGTTTTTAAAAATAATATCATACACCCAGGATAATTTTGAGAAAGGTTTTCATCCACACAAACCTGTGTAAATTCACCACATAAATGTGTAAATAAAATAACATAACATAGTTTCTTGTTAGAACAAATACTTTGGAAATTCAGCTAAGGTTATTTTTGTAAACTTATCCATTTGTGCAGGTATTTGACTGAGCTGCTGGGTGGTGCGATCTACATCTGTTGGTCTGTAGTGCTTCCTGCTTTTCGCCATCTGATGCGTGTCATGGACATCAATGATGATGATCCAGACTACGTGGTAAAATTTGGAAGGAGGAGTCACGTGACACGATGTGAGAGCATCCATGAGGTAGAAAGCTCTGCACTGCATCCTTTATTTTGCCTTTATCCTTTAAAATATGTATACCAGAGATAATAGCTTCCAGTATACTTAGGACTAACTAAAGAGATTGCAAAAATGTCAAAACCTGCTAAGACTTCGGCTTGTGGAGATATTAAAAGACTACGATCGCACAGGGCAGACGCCATGATGCAGGACCCAAGATGGAGCTGACAAGCTTGACCAGTGACAAGCTAAGATTATAGCTCAGGATATCAGTAACATTTACTCAGCACTAAATTTTTTTGAAGATCTGAGGGGGCTGGCAGAAATATGTCGCACCACCACGTCGGCAGAGACTAAACTCTCATCCCTAATTACAAGAATGGACGACATGGAGAAGCGTGTGGAGTCCTTGGAAATGACCGTGCAGGAGTGGCAAGCTAACCCGCCAGCTAGCAAGTCAGATGTTGGACAGATACGGGATGAATTATAAGACATGGAGAATCGCTTGCAACAATAATGTTCGCTTCATCTGCTTTCCGGAGGGAAAAGAAGGGGGAGATGTGGTGAAATTTTTGGAGGAGCTGTTACCAAATTTGCTGAACATCGAAGGGAGAAGATTCAATGGGTACATCAGGTTGCCAGCGATCCACACCAGCCAACAGACCCAGACCGATGCTGGTCAGGTTTTATGCTTTTCCCAACTACTCCAGAGCTACCCAGATGAAGCGTGACAAGTTCAAGGAATGCAAGAAAAATCTGCGTTTTCGTGAGGTGTGCTTCAGGATGCCGTTTCCGGCTAAGCTGAGAATTCAGACCGACGAAGGTGAGAGGGCGTTTGATTATCCCTGGAAAGCTACGGCTTTCATAGATGCTATGCAGTAAGTGCTGAATGACGTATGTGTTTCCATTCTCATCCCAAGCATCCAAATGTTCAATTAAAGACACAGGTATAGGCTCATTGTTATGGCAGCGATACGCGTGAGGGGTCACGATGAGTGGAGTGCCGCGGACCAGACACGGACCATCGGACCTTCGTTGAAGGGACTTTCATGGGGGTTAAGATGTGCAAGGTTCAGGTTCAGTTTCACACTTGTTTTGTTAGATCTATGGGGATTGTGTTTAGTTGCCACCAGTATATAATGGCATTGCTTTTGATGAATGGCTGTATGTTATTAATGCACGGGCAGGAATGTCTTCACAAATAGGTTTAATATGCCTCGCCACTTGGAATGTAAATGGGCTGGGGTATCTTGCTAAGAGGAAAAAGGTTATGATGATGCTAAAGAACAAAAAAACACGACATGGTGTTTCTTCAAGAAACATGTCAAAAGAGGAGTCTGAGAAGCTCTGTGCAGGTTGGGTTGGACATGTTTTTACAGCATAGGCTCCAGCAAGAGTGTTATAACCTTAATAAGTAAACATTTACAGTTTTAAATGTTTCGGCGTAGGAACTGAGAGGTGGTCTGTGGTCACCACCTGCAGAACCACTCTTTTATTGGGGGTGTCTTGCTAATTGCCTATAGTTTCCACCTATTGTTTATTCCATTTGCACAACAGCAGGATAAATTGATTGTCAATCAGTGTTGCTTCTTAAGTGGACAGTTTGATTTCCCAGAAGTGTGATTGACTTGGAGTTACATTGTGTTGTTTAAGTGTTCCCTTTATTTTTTGAGGAGTGTATATCTGTTTTATATTTTTATTTTTCATATTATGTTATCATCAATATGGTTAGTGTAGCGGTGGTAGTTTCTCAAAGGAGCAAGGAGGTAGATGTTGGTAACCAGAAAAGGATTAGTACAGATTGTGGTGTTTGTCTGGGTGGGGGTATGTTTGTTTTTGTTATAGTTAAATATTGAAAATGAAAATAAAACTGTTAATCATCAAAAAAGAATGAACTCCAGAGTGTTCAAGGTGGCCACACCACTGGATCCAGGTTTCAAGGATTTGAAGTGTCTTCCAAGAGAAAAGAGGGATCAGGTCAAAACCATAAAGATATGCTATACTATTCAGTCTAGACCATTTTATCAAATAAAACTTTATATAGATATAGCAACACAAAATGCTTCAAAAATAAAACTACCAACTGCACTGAGTATTAAAGAGAATTATTCATACATACATCCACCCATCCATCTCTTCCATCCTTTCATTCATTCAGGTGTGGACCAGTCTTGAGTACATGCTCCAAACAGCAGAGCCCAGAAGAGCAGCTGCTCTCTAGCCTGCCAAAGAGGATGATGAACCTGCTAAAAGGAAGTAGAGGACCACTCTCCTGCTGGGGTTGGACTCTGACTCAGAAGAAGATGGAAAGGAGTTTGGAGAGCTTCAGCGCTACAGAGCAGAGCAGAGCCCAGCATTAGTATTGAAGACTGTTCCATGCAGTGGTGGTATGCTCACTCAGGACCCTACAAAAAGCTATCAGCTCTAACATGCAAGTACCTGGCCTCCCCGGCAACCTCTGTACCTTGTGAGAGACTGTTTAGCCTTGCAGGGCACATAGTACAACAGAAAAGAGCAGCCTTACTGTGACCAAGCTGGTTTGTCTCAGTGACTGGCTGAAAAAAGAAAAAGAAATAAGTCAAGAGGTAGCTGCTTTATCATCTGTAGCCTGCTAAAAGCAATTCATTGATGTTAATTCTGTATTTTATTTTGTGATGATGAACAATGTTATTTCTGATGCGCTAACTTAACTGTAATTGATGAGTCTGTCTTATTTTTCTTATTTGAAGAAGAACAAAAACTACAAGTTCAGGGTTCAATGCTTGTATCTTATAGAAAAGCATTTTGTTTTTTGTCTTGTTAACTTAAAGCACTTAATATGTATCTGATATTTAATGTTTCACTCTGTTTAAGTTTTTCACTCTTTACACCTCAGATTTTCAATACAAGACAGACTCCTTTTATCTGCAGAAATACTCAGATGACTCTGCAGTCGTTGGATACATCAGAGATGGACAAGAAGCTGAGTATAGGGAGCTGGTGGACCACTTTGTGGCATGGTCTGGAAACAATCATCTCATTCTGAATGTGGATAAAACAAAGGAGATGATTGTAGATTTCAGGAGAAACAGGAATAGGACCAACACAATTACCATACTGGGAGAAAAAGGTGAGGTGATGGAGGAGTATAAATACCTCTGTGTTCATCTGGACAAAAAACTGGACTGGAGACACAACTGTGAAGCTGTCTACAAGAAGAGACAGAGCAGACTTTACTTCCTGGGGAGGTGTAGGTCCTTCAGGGTTTGCAGCAAGATGCTGCAGATCTTCTATAAGTCTGTTGTGCAGAGTGTGATCTCCTCTGCCATCATCTGTTGAGGTAGCAGCACCAGAGCAACTGACTTAAAGAAGCTCATCAAGCTAATAAATAAGGCCAGTTCTGTTCTGGGGACTCGTCTAGAACCTCTGGAGATGACTGTACAAAGAATGATTCTTCATAAAATTAAGAACATTATGGACAACCCCAAGCATCCTCTTAATCATACTGTTGTACAACAGAGTCTCTTCATTCAAAGGCTCCTCCAGATCAGCTGTAAGACAGACTGGTACAGGAGATCCTTCCTGCCTGCAGCGATCAGCATCCACAACAACTCATTGAAGAAACCTCTGTAACATGAGTTACACTTGCATTTCTCATTCCTTCTAGTCTCCCTCACTTCTCTGAATGTTGATCTGAACGCAGAGCCTCACAGGAATAAGGCTATCTTCTGACATTTAAAACACCATGTTTATTTTTTTAACAAGTTCAACATCTGTGCTTTTATCTCTGATTTACAAATTTAATAAATGCCTCTCTGTGAATATTTTTCACAATTTCTTTGCTTTTTTCCCGCGTCACCATAATGAAAACAACAATCAGCTGACCCATTTTTGATACGCGTTAACATTCATTTTTTTTCTTGGTGTACATACATCTTTAGTATGGAATCTACGCAAAGTTTTATAAATGAGACCACAGGTGAAGTTTGGAGGTGTACCTTTTCACATGAAAGATTTTAAAAATTACTTTTTGTGATAAATTAAGGTTATGAAATTTATAGGGTTTGTAAACTAGTCAACTCTTTACTGTTCCTTACTCCCCCCTTGTGGCAGACACTTTTTCTTGCCGCAAGCAACCCCACCCCCTCAACAAGCCCTGAGAAAGCAGAGCAAAGTACTGGGTAGCTTGAGGGATCAAAGCCCCTAGAAAGTAAAGCCCCAGAAAAGGGAAATCAGCTGCGTAAATGTGTATGGAAACACTACCCAGGATTTGAAAGGCCCCACGTTTTTCCAAAGCCCCAGGCTTTTGAGAAGGGTTTTTTGTCAGATTGTTTTACTTGGAAACCTGTGTTACTTCTGGTGTTTTTTCTTTGATTTTAAAAATCAAGCTGTTGTACCAAATTATAGTTTTTATGTCCTGAATTTCTATGTTTTTGTCTCCTGATTTGAGTAGAAAGTTCAGGGTGTCAACCTGCATCTTTTGATATCATGCTCCCCTACCTGTTGAGTAGCAAAGCAGTTTAACTTTTTTTTTTACAATAACTTCCTATGAGACTTTTTATGACAAGGATGCTTGCTGTAAAAAAAAGATTAACAATAATAATATTAAGATCCACTGCATCCCTGATCATTCAGTATCTGCCAAATAATGGGAATACCTGCGTTTCGCCAATCCAGGATTCTGCAGCCACAAACAATTTCATGGTTATTGAAAATAGGTAGCATGAGATGAGACGTGTACTTTATGTCAGTTTTCAACAGATGTTTGATCTTGTTCCAAGATTGGCTATCTGTAACATTTATAGGGGTCTTGGGTGAGCACTTGCCTGATTTCCGAGCCGTCCCACCACAACATATTATTAATGGCTTGAGAATGTTTATTTTTGCTCCGGATGCTAGACGTAATGTACTTAAATGTTCCACTGCTATTTCTAAGTTTTTTTTTATCTTTAACGTTGATGGTTGTGTTGTCTGCTAAATTATTTTCATATTACCTTGTGGTGATTTCATGCCATAAATGTTTTGATTTTGTTTGATTAAGATAGCAAGGGGCTCAGCCACCAGGCTATAGAGCACGGATGACAGAGGACAACGCTATCTAATGGACAGAGACAATTTATTCCCATTTCTGTTTTTTTGTTTTGTTTATGTTTTGGATTGAAGTTTGTAGAAGTTGTCTAAAGTAGTTTTGTTTTGTTTCTCATTGATCTGTTGTTTTGTTGGTTTTATGTTCCCAAAAATGTAAAAACACACACAAAAAAAAAAAAAAAAAACCAGAAAATGCTTTTTGCTTGGAATAATATTGGAACAGATTTCTGCATACTGTTCCAGTGTTCATTTTTGAGCTACATGTTTGAGAGATCTGGGCCCTATGGCGTGCCCTTTTTTGTTTTTTTGTTTCAATAACACCTATTTTTATCTCTGCCTGAGTACTGTTGTATTCATGTTAACATGAATCTCAAGAGACCAATCACAAGGAAACAACTTTCAGAATATATTAGGATTTTTTCATTTTCACTTGTGATATATGAGGGTTTGTATTGTTGCATGGTACAGTATGTAATATTATGCTTTTTTAAACTGTTAAAATATTCCTCATTCTGTTGCAAGAGAAAGTGTGTGCATATGGTACTCTAGTTTCTTGTTTATTTTTGGGTAGCAAGCCTAGGGCTACTGGTAGAGTGGTTGCCATGGAGTTTTGACATCATCTCATAAATGAGAATAGATGAGTCTGGGAAGTCAACATGGGCTGGAGCTGCTGGGGGTGTTAGCAGCAGAAAAAAAGGTTGTTCTATCAAAATAACACTTCTCGTCGAGTCAGTTCTTCATGCTGATAAAGAAAAGAAGGCCCACTACATTAAAAACACATTTATTTTCAGATTTTTTCTCCATGCTCGTCCCAGCACCAGCAGTCTTGTGTAAGGCATCTTTAAATAGACACAAACATGGATGGCATGTTATGAAAAGTCAGCCAAGAAAAATTTGAAGCCAGTTAATTTTTTTTCTTTACCTTTTTTTATATGCCATTTTTTAACATGGGGTGTGAAAAGCAATCACAGTTATCTGTAAAATACATTTAATAGTTGTATTATTGTTTTTGAGCTAAAGTCATAGCAAATGTAGAAGTGTTTATATAGTTTATAAGTGTTGGAATGATCAATGTTCTATAGCTGTTTGCTGTGGGTAAATGTCTGTTAAAATAACACAGTTGATATCTAGTTTTAGCTGAGTGAAAACAGTAGGAATCTTGTCAATGTTATCGCCACTAAAAGTTAATTATATTTAGAGTTTTAAAAAGTTGAGTAGAGATTTGACAAATACATCTAAGTAATTTCTCGAGGACCATTTATGGAGGGAGAAGAGTGTCACATTACAATAAATAAACTATTAAAAATTATATAAATATGTGATTTATTAAAACTGGAAATAAATACACAATTAATGTATTAAATATATAATTAATATGTGCCTTGACTACATATATTGATTTCATTTTAAAAAGTGGATATGTGGATTTCATGATTTAATACATACTTTCATGTTCCTGTGCTGCAGTACACCATGAATTTGTCATGGTTTAAGCTTTGGTCTGGTTCTTTTCTCTGTTGGTTTTATTTCCTCCTCCTGGCACTCAGCTCACTCTCACTCCCTCAGCAATTGGTCACACCTGTCAGCACTAATTAGTCAGGATTCACTTCACCTGCCCAGGCTCCCTACATAAGCACACATTTGTTCCTGGTCGCTGGCTCGTATTCAGTCAAACCAATACCATGCCTGTCCGTTGCTGTCCTCCTGTCTTGGTTCCCGTCTGTCCTGTTATTTTCCTGTTTGCTGCACTGCTGGACTCGGTACCGCCAAGGAATTTCAAAAAGTTTCTAATGAAATACAGAGCGGTTGAACCTGGTTGGACAACTTGAAGCGAGATGCCCTCTTCCAGATTATGTAGCGCCCCCCCAGGGGTGTGCGCCCCACACTTTGGGAATCCTTGCTATACAGTGATACACTCCTTCAGAAAAAATTTACAAAAAAAGAAAAGCAATTGTTTATATCCATGACGAACATGTTATGCCCCTTTGCATACAAGATTATTTCTACTGTTGAACTCGATTCATAAAAATAAACACAAAAAACTAAATATTCATTCTAAGAAAATAGGAGTTGAGATGAACCAGGAATTCCATTTTGATAAATGAAAATTTATAAATCAATTGTAAATAATGCTGTAGCAAGCCTGATCCTCTTCAATGCCTCGCAGTAAAGCGGTGTGATTGAAGACCAACCAATCTTACAGCAACTTTAAGAGCCTTATATCTGAACATTTACTCACGTCAATCAACTCTGCAGTCACATCTGAGCCTCGGCAGGTTTAGCATTAGTTTCAGTGAACACCAACAGTCATATGGTATTCCCAGCAATATTCCAGTATTTTCCCTCTTGGAATAATTTTTTTGTACTTTTTTGACTAGATCTTGGACCTTTCTTTATTGTTCCAATGGGAGATGCTAATAGCCATTAGCCTCTTTCTTGTTTAACCTCATCTGCGCAGTACGTACTTCCGTTAATATCGAACTAAACCAAAAAGGCTTTATTTACTAAAAAATTTAGCAAAAACAAAGCATTAATCACCAAAATAATTAATATGCCAGCAGCACGTGATAATCTTTCATAAAAACCTTTACAAATTAACACAATGACTATTTTTTATTGCACAAAATTCTAAAACCTACTTTTTGTTTTAAGAACTATTTACCAAAATACACTTTTTATAATTTACATACCTATTGTTGCTGACTCTGCGTTTTCTTTTTTATTTCAGAGAAAATAACTTCTTTCTGACAGGTAATACAAGAGACATTTGCTCCAGATGGCCACCCTACAAAGAACAAAATGAAAAATAGGCAAAGAACAATTCATTCTTTCTGCACTTGCATCACAAGTGATATTTGATCATGTTTAATTTCTCTGTATCAATGTAATTACGCAATCCAGCTGCAGGTCCTGCTGGAGTGGACATATGTAGACCATAGCCTGGCCAATGATTGTAGCTGGATCTTTCAGACAAGGCACAAATATATCCAGAGCTAGGACACTGAAGCAAAGCCAGATTTTAACTGCGAGTAGAGTCTGTAATTTTCAGCAGTTGAAAGTCTCCTCCATTTCGCAGCTTTGGAAACACCTCCAAATAGTCATGCCCTGTATTTAAATAAGTGTAATGCTCAAATGTTAATGAATGGGGAAGAAAAACTGAGCTACATACACTGTCACAAAGTTTTAAAAGAAAAAATACAAAGTTGGTTTTAGTTCATTTCTATTATATTACAGAGCTCAAATTAACTTGAGAATGTCACTTTTTGCTCTCCAAAACCAGAAGCAAGAAATTCTGCTTTCACCATAACACTTTATCAGCATTGTCTTAAGCTAAGCAGCGGAACGTATGTGTGTGTAACTGTTAAATTTAAAGTAATACTAATTTAACATCATAAGGGACATAAAAAGACAACAAATAAACATTAAAGTATGGTTTATAGGTTGGGTTCTGCAATGTTATAAGATGAGTATAAAACTCATCTTTAGAACCAATCTCTGCTCAAAATGGTGATCTGCACCGCCTAATCTACTTTCAGCAGTTATCAGTTATTGCAAATACGGGCAGATCGGCTCCTTCCGAGTTTACTCTGCTCCTGTCAGGATGAGCTGCAGTGCATTATGAGGCGGAGGGATATTTCAGCGTAACTTAGTTTAGAGCAAAAACAAGCCACTTCACTTTCATAAACAAGCCCAAAAAACTGCAACCCCACAACTCATGAAATTTACAAGAGACTTTAGAAAAAATAAGACCAAAGTTGCATAAAATAAGTGGGCTTCGCAACAGTGAGCATTCTTTCTAAGTGTGTCGTATCACTCCGCCCTTCTGGTCGGGTAAACAAATGTCCCGGCAAATTCTACATTAGAAAAACAAAAAACCTACCGAAAAGTCTCGCTCTCATGTCATCTTGAAGACATTCTTCTTCGAAATGTTGGCTACAGATGACGTGTTTTTTCTCTGGCCAGAAGTTTGATGGCAAGTTGGCAATCCAACAAAAGAGCCCGTGGTGGATCATGAATTGGAAAGGTGAAAAAACTAATGTTTTTTTCACTTTTACCCCATGTATTGGAACATCCAATGGCCATGCACGTGGGCATTGTTGCTTCAACAATAGCTCTCGCGAATTTCAATGGTGAAGTCCTCTGGAAATCCGAAATAATAATTGTTGATCGCAGCTGTGAACAACAGTTTCTAATGAATGAGCTTGTAGAGCGCAGTGCCTCACTGCAACATTACGTCACAGAATATGATGTCAGGCGGCCATCATTGCCCATATTTGGGCAAAAATGGCCGCCCCCTACACAACAATTTATGCTGTTATTTTCTTATTGATTAACGCTAAATTCAATAAATCACCACAAACGTATTAGTTTTAGGTACAGCTAGTGATCCACTGATTTTTCCTTGTTGACCGGACTCCTTTAAAATTAAGCCAAACCTTCGATCGTTTTACCCGATGGGGGTTTTCTCCAGGAGCTCCGGCTTCCTCCCACAATCCAAAAACATGACTGTTAGTTTAATTGGCTTCTCTAAATTGTCCTTAGGTGTGAGTGTGAATGGTTATTTGTCCTGTCTGTCTCTGCGTTGCCCTGCGACAGACTGGCGACCTGTCCAGGGTGTCTTGCCCAGTGAACGCTGGAGATAAGCAACCACCGCAACTCCACGAGGGATTAAGCTGGTCAGAAAATGGATGGATGGATGGATGTTAAATAGCAGATGTGAGTCGAAGTCAGTGTGTTGTTTGAATGCACAATAAGCTAACTTGCATTGTTGTTTTATAGTCGAGATATGGTTAGGTTAGCAGACTTTTTGTATTAATTACTCTTTATTCTGCACGTTATTTTCTTGTTCAGGAAGGTGTTTTGGACCAAATTGTACAATTACTCATCGCAGTCTGTCTTCTTCAAACAGAGAGAGATTAAATGTCAAGTCAACCCAGATTCAGTCTCTGTCCTTCTTCGAGCCACATTCGAACAGAACACAATGCAGGGTGAACCAGTTACACTAACTCTGATGTTAACTTGTATTTCAAGGTTTGTAGTGTTTTTCACCGCTTGAATTATTCTCTCTCCTTATCTGATTGTTTGTGCATGTGTGTGGTTCATTCACCCCAAGACGACAAGTAATGGATAGAGATACGTCAGCAACATTTGAGGTTTTACGTGTAAGTGACAGCAAACGTCTTGGTTTTATTAAACTAATGATATTCACATTCAGAGATGACACTCAAACTTAGAGTGCTAATATGCTAATTCAATATACTGTAATGGTCAGAAGTTGTATTTACCCAGTTCCCATTCAAAAAGAATGCTAAACACACTGAAGTCATAGAAAAACTTGGAAACTCGGGTTAAGGCCCATTCATACCTCACGTAAAAGACGGATACGGATACGTGTGGAGTGTTTCATACGTTCTAACCGGCGATTTCGTCCGTATTTTGACACGAAAATTGGGAGCTTACGATTACGGACGAAACGGAGAAATACGGAGCAATACTACCGGAAGCGCTGGGGGCGCTATTGAGTTTGTAGTACAAAATGTCAACAAAATCACAAAGAAGGTTAGGGGCTTTAAACAATGGCGGGATTCGAGGAACGACTTGCGCAGCTTGTCCGCAACTACCCACACATATGATGTGTTGTGTCCGGGCACAGGGACAAACAAAAAGTTTACTTACGGAGCAAATACAACAAAATCACATCTTTGACCGTCGCCATGTTTGATCAGTGACGAATCATTGGTGCCCAGCACTGCCACCTAGAGGAAATATTGGTTATTGCGCACCTCAACGGACGGAGGTATGAAGGAGTCAACGGATAGAATGTACGGACAGAAATACGGACGTGTAGGCCAAACGTAGGGTATGAATGGGCCTACAAAAAAATTATGCACTGTATCTTCCCTTTTAGTGCATTTCGTAATTAAAATGCACTAGGTAAAAAAGAAAAAGAAATATACACTCGTCCATTCCTATCATTCTAGCTCACAGCTTTCCTGATGCAGATTAGGGAATTGTATATAGAAGAAAAAAGATACTTGGAGTAGAAAATAAGCTCTGTTACAAACTATATCTGTTTGGCTCAGAGGAAGGAAACCTTGCAAATTAATTGTTTTTAGCATCTACTGAATTTAATTAGGTACATCAGTGCAGTGAAATCTGAGTCATGTTCCACACTTTTAAGGATTTTTGTCCTCTCCTTTCAACTGGGCTTTTTTTCTTCCTTAACTAACTCCTAATTCTTTCATTACATGTATTATTTCTCATCTCTGTTGATCTTACATTAGTAAATGCCAGCATGAGTAGGTGGTATTAGTAATGAGAAGCATTTTCCCTCAACCCCCCCTAGGGCCAAAAGCGGATTTTTCAGAGCAGGCGGGCGAAACGCGACCCTGGCAGCCGTACAAAAAAGACCGATTTTTGTACTCGTTTCCCTGAACCCCCCTTTCAAATAGTATTAGCCCAAGTATGGTCATTTAATTTTAATGATTTTTACAACTTTTTGTCTTTTCATAAACATTTTATTTCATGATGTACATATCAACAGAATGGAAGTTTGGATAACGTTTGTTCTCTTTGTATGTTTCATATTTGCATGTATTATGCATGTATTATTGAACAGACTAATAATCACCCAAAATAGGCTTATTCCTCAACTATACCTTTATTTTGCCTTTTTTTGTTCCTGTATATCTTTTTCAGGATACCTGTGCTACCTGTCATACATTTTTTCCTTTGTGAGCATGAGTCCTCATGCAACTGTTTCTCGCCAGATACAATATCAAGGTGGACATAGAAAAGCAATATCTCAGCTAAGTGATATGTGAGAAGTGTCACATTCTCACCAGGCAGTAATTGCCTACCAGTGCTGCTCAGCTGTAGTGATAGATGTGTCATGTTCTGTGGGTTTGGTTGTGCTTAGATTCTGTTATTGGGTTTCTCAAGTTGCAGTCATGTTCAGATTTTGTTTCCTATTTTTTCTCTTGCTTTGCTCAATATCAAGGTTGGTTTTCGTACAGTAACTGTACATGTAAAATTGCTTTGTATGGTCAGTTTAGTATACCAAATTCTACGGAACTTCCATCTTCAATCCAATCATTGTGTCTCTCTCACTTAGTTTTTATTTTCTAAATGTCACTAAACTTCTGCAGTATGTTGGGTCAAGCCACTGGGGAAAACGAGGACTGAACTGTACAGAGAATAAAGGAGACTGGTAAAAACTCTGAATCCTAGAGTGCACATCATTAACTAATCTTCACACTGCTTTTAGGAAAAAAGAGTTACCCAATGGCTCCCTATGGTTGCATTGAACTGTTTTCCAATTAAAATATTGCGCCCGGTTGGTTTATTTTACTTGTGTGTTTATATATTTTTTCTATATTTATACAACAAGACTACGCATCCGGAAATACGAAATTGTGCATGTGTGAAATGAGTAAAGCCAAATGAGCCCAGAAACATATATGATATGCTATGATGACGTTATGATGAATAAATAGTCATAAGCTGGGTGCTATTTGCTGCCTTGTACCTGCCTTGTTCCTGTGCCAAAGACGCTGCTGGCTTCCTTCACACCCCTTTCAAACCATCTGTCTTCTTTGTCCAAAATGTGACAAAAGCCCAGTTAGGGCCCAGTTAGGGTACCCACATACCCTAACTGGGCTTTTGTCAAATCAGCAAGAAAATCCAAAAGACCCGCTGCAGAACATAATGGTGAGAAGAATAAACGAAAAAAACATCGTTATCCCATATGTTGCTGGAGTCTCTGAAAAACTCAAGTGGATTTTCTCCAAACACAAAATCCCAGTACATTTCAAACCAAACAGGACCCTCAGACAGAGGCTGGTGCATCCCAAGGACAAAACCCCCAAACTTAAGATGAGCGGAGTGGTGTATGCAGTTCAGTGCAGTGAGGAATGTTCTAATCTTTATATTGGAAAAACAAAACAACCTCTCCACAGACGCATGGCTCAACACAGGAGAGCCACCTCCTCAGGACAAGACTCTGCTGTCCACTAACGAAACTCATGTGGGGCCCGTTCACCTAACGGCCTGTCTCGTTTCACCCGGTCGTTGATTTGGCACAAAGAGAAGAGACAGTGAATTCAGAGGCATAAACAGTTAAACATATATTTATTACAATTTGGAAAGTGGGAAACACTTACAAGTTTTATCACAACCTCGGATACCTTAAACTTCTCTGCTGGTGTCCTAAGTGTGTCTCAAGGCTTACACGTTCGTACCTTCCTTTTGAACCTACAGACAGCTCCAAGCGGGGGCCGGACCAACCTTTTTTTCTAAGTTTCCTTGAGACATTGAGTCTGCTGAGAACATCTGTTTCCTGACATTTGACCGTTAAATGTAATCTATTTTCCTAGCTTGGTTCCCGGGAGTTAACTGGAACAATAGTAAAACCTTGGGACAAGCACTTTTAAAAGCGTTATTGCAGAGGGTTGGAAAACATCTGAAGTCTGTTTGTCCTGAAAGCGAGGCGAAGGGAGCAGAAGTCCAGAATATGACCAGGACATGACATCCTGTGTGACCCAAACAGAGGTCAACTGACAAGATAAGGGTGTCTGTTTTTCAACGTTTGTGGAGCTGTTCCCAGAAATAAGACCAATGTCTGCCAAAGGAGGCTGGAAGCACGTGGACACTGCTGGGTCACGGCGTGGACCAATGGATGCATGTAGAATCTTATTTGTAACACACACCCATCTGTGGGATATAAAATGCTTGTACACTATGTTGTAATCAGAACTCTAGCTCGCACCCGTTCGTACGTGCGACTATTTGAAATAAATGGGTTCTCCAGTTGGCGAACAAAGAGACTTCGTTTCCCCGTGTCATCTTTCTTTTTTTACGGTTTTTAGTCAAGTAATCTCCCACATTATCTGCTCACAAGACTGTCATATCTCCTTGCTGCATCCGTGCCTGGTACATGCTTACTGAAGTCTGAATCCGCCCTTTGTTCTGCATACATCCTCATCTATTTAGGTTACTGGGTTAAAGTTAACATCTGTATTACTTTAAACTACACTATTATATATAAGTGATTATATTTCCATAACACCACCTACACCTTAAGGACAAAGTACACACCTTTGAGGACCAAAATGTTCACATTTTGGACAAAGAGGACAGATGGTTTGAAAGGGGTGTGAAGGAAGCCATTTACGTTAAGAGAGAGAAACCAACCTTAAACAGAGGAGGAGGCCTTAGGTTCCAACTCTCAAAAACTTACAATACAGCTATAGGATTAATTCCGGCCAATCACCACCTCAATTATCACCCTCATATGGGTGATCAAAACATTGTTCCTTTAAGCCAGGCCAATAACAACCCTAACGACTCTGGTTACAGAGGACTGGACCAGTTTCGATTCAATCTGCTGTGTTAATGGCTTTAACGACCGCCCATTACTAAGGGATGGACCTGTTTTTGTTGTATTTGCATGATATCTAAGCCATTACAAGGCCTTTTTTGGGCAGTAGTATAAAGCTTTGGTACTCCACATTACTCCAGACTTTTTGATTTGAGAAAGCTTCCTGGAGAACGTCAACTACGGAAAACAAGTCCAGTTGCTTTGTTTTTTACTTTTTTTGGAATGAACATGACCTGGATGACTGAGAATCTTCACCAGCATTAGTTCCAACAATTTGCATTTCCAGCTCCAGAGCATAGATAAGGACTAAAATCACCTGCTTAATTGAACAGGATGAAGGAAAATTGGGCAGGGCCTTTACTTTCCTGATGCTAGATTTCCTCAATCCAGTGCCCTGACCAGAGCTGATGTTGCACCACTTAGCACCCTAATTCCCCTGTGGTAGAGTACAAAAGAATTATTCACCTTTCATGTGAGGCTTTTATCCCAAAGTAGACAGGATAAAATAGTTCAGCAAAATCCACTGATCCACATATCATTAGCTATATAAACTAATGTTTTTAGTTTTGCAACTTTTTGTGGCAATCACAAAACAAAATGTATCCTGTTATGGTGGGATCACACCAAATGAGATTCCTGCTAAATTTCTGTGTTGGTTGGTGTACCTTCGCATACATAAACAGTGACAACGGCTTCACTGTATCATCGAATAGGAGGAGCCTTTATCCGTTTCTCTGTTTAACTTACAGTTAAACTTACAGGGTCCCTGTATGTCCACTAGATCCTCCAGCGACACACCCAATTCAGGGAGTCCAGGATCTAACACTGGATCATGGTCGCTTCACACAGTGCTTCCATCCATCCAGGATCCGCAACTCGGGGATGGATCATCCGTACAACAGAGGTAAGGACCACAGCAGATCAGAGCAAAAGGGCGGGCAGAGAGATCTTGATTAAAACTTCAATTGCAATTATAATTTTAGTTATAAACGTTTGCTGGACAAGTCTAACCAGTCAACAACTGGTTAGATAACACTTTCTGGTATAATTAAGTTCATAACTATTAATATTGGTTAATAAACCATCCCCGGGCGTCACTTTGTGGGGCCTGGGCCTCGGGTGTCTGGGCCCATGGCGGGATCCGCTCCGGCGTAGCTGGCTGCTGGTGACGCCAGTAATAAACTGGCAGGTGCAGGGAATTAACATAACTTACAAGGGATAGAGAATGGACCAGATATTGGGAAGAATCTAACTAAACTAAGAAAGAACAGAAATAACAGAACTTCAGAAATAATAAGAACATAACCTGACAGAAACTGTATCTAACAGATACAATAATCTAATAAACCTAAACCCTTAACAGATAACTAAAAAATAAACAAAAATGAGGATCTAGGATAGACAGAATAAACGGATAGGTAATCACATCCCCACAGATCCTGACAGTTAGCTGGTAATATTGTCATCTATCAGTTCTAAATTAAAGAGAATGACCAAAGTTTTATTGATGAAAAATGTTTCCCATAGCTCCTCCAAGCAGCTGTTGCCAAGATAAATCTTTCCAGTGAGTCAGTAGATTGAATGATTCAGGTCATCAAACTACTGTTAACACACTCTGCATATATTTTCTCAAAATTGGATATAGGCATGAGTTAATAGGCTTCTGAGGGTCTAGTTTAATTATTTTTATGACACCATCATAGGCCACTAAAAGATATCTTTTAGTTGTTTCAATATGTCATTCCACACATCTGCATTTTGTAAATAGTTAATTTAGGATCTGTCTGTTATTTTTGTGGATGCTTAGAGGGAAAAAAAATTCAACATTCAACTACATGTTATTTGGTTTACATGTGTCTGCAGGGTTTGTGGGAGGCAAAATAGAAACAAAGTGGCAAAAGGATTAAAAAAAGTGTTATTTTGTTTCCCTGTCTGTGGCTGTTAAACAGAACGACAGCATTGGGTTGACAGGGGTCACATTTGGTGTCAGTAAATTACTCTGAAGGGATCCTTTCAATCACATTTTTTTTCTCCCTATTTGTGTGCATGCCCTTACTGAACATGGACACCAACATTTAAGGTTAATTGGCCACAAGCAGAACACTTGATCCTCCAAACAGTGAGAGGGAAAGGCTGACTCTTAATTTTTGTGTCCTTTGACATTCAAGTGGTATCATGATCAGGTATCTGTGTACCTCCTTTTAAAGATTTCTCTAAACAGAAAGCCAGAAACATAAATACTACTCCTGAGAAAGACCAGACAGACCTTTCACCTCGTCCATATGTTAGTGTGCCCACATAATCTGTAAAGACTTTATGTGTATCTTGTAAGATATGAAGCACAATCTATTCATTTGTCATAAGACAGAAATTTTAACAATTAAAAATTTAAAACGTTTATAAATGACCATGCTTCTTGTTCTTATTATATGCCTATTAACATGTCAAAAAAAAATTCCACTTTTTTTTTTTACCTAATTTTAGCGTCTGCTATTTGTAGACATGTACACGAGTTAATCAGTCTTATAATCTATCAAAAGTCAAAGGGATTATTTTCTTTTCACTTAAAAATCACTTTATACAGAGGGTAAAACAATGATTCTTAATTACTAATATTTAATAAAATAAGGAAATGATCTTATTAAGAATTATTATAAATTAGATCTATCTACTAATTTTTTGATTAATAAAAAGTTACCACTTTACAATATGGCTCCCTTTACAGAGGCTTATAAATGGATTGTAAAGATGTTATAACTTAATCTGTAAAATCTTTATAAACTGTTTATATGCATTATTAAAGGCAGAGGAAAGAGACAAAACTGATGGGTTTCTGCAAAATAGTGAGCCAAATCTATATTTGGCTAAATGTTTCAAATTCTATATAGTTCATCTAGAGTTGCTATAATAGATATTTCAGTCTAAAGTACAACATTGTAAACTCAATCATTTGGAAACATAATTATGTACCATGTAATATTCTACTCCATCACTGCATTATAAAGATCCACAACTATCAAAGGAGCCTTATTGTAAGTGTACACCATGAAAAGCAGAATATGTACATTTGACTGAAATATTTAGTACAGCATCTCTAGATGAAATATATAGAATTGAAACGTTTTAGCCAAATACAGATTTTGCTCACTATTTGACAAGAAACAACTCAGTTTCTCTTTTTTGTCTCTTTGATAATGTATAATAAACTGTTATTGATGAAGTGGTTACAGATCCATTAACATATCTACAAGCCATTTATAAGCCTCTGTAAAGAGAGCCTTATTTTAAAGGGGTACCAACAAAAATAAAGACCAAAAGTAAATAACGATAAATGACTTAAGTGGAATGAAATTGATATTTAAGGGATTACCTTACATCAACTTCCAGGTCAAGAATCACCAGGGAGGACTTCCGGCTTGGCTGAACATGGCGTAGGTCGCATCGAGCGCAGCTCTTGCAGAGATTTGTTATTAATCAGTATTTCAGGCACATTAAGTTGATTTTTTCTTTTTCTTTTTTTTCTTTTCTTATCTCAACAGTTGAGCAAACGTGTTCGAAGTAAGATTGTTTCGTTTTTGACAATTGTGATGTCGCGCAAAGCCAGTAAAAACGCAAGTACCTCCCAGCCTAATAGTCCGTGGGCCAGAATCTGTAGGACGCTTCCTTAAGAACTTTCGTATGAACTGTCAGGGGGCAACTTTCTTCCACCGGGATAAGTTGCTACACATAGCAGTGATCTCAAAACACCAATGTTCCCACGTTTTCACTTTGCACATTAATAAGTTTATAGCCAATAAAAAATCTAAACTGTGGCGCTCCGGTCCAAGAGGTCACGTGATTCGATTTTTGCTGCTCAGCCAATCAGATCGCTATATTGGTCAGCTGTGCGCGTTCACCAGTTCATCATTGCTGCGCTCGTAGATGTTTGTATACATTTGTTTCCAGACGAAGAAAGCCCAATAATAGCATTTTCTGGCGCCAGCTGGCAGTGATCTTGATGGCAAGAAAAAAGAAATAGCCCAGACCATCCGTCCATCCATCCATCCATCCATTTTCTAACACGCTTATCCCCGCTGGGTTCGCGAGGTGCCGGTGGTCTATCTCCAGCTGTCAATGGGCCCCTCCGGAATTTGTAGAATTTTGTATTGTATTTTTGAAATCAATAAAAGTTTAACCTCCAGCTTTGTGAAGTCTAAATATTTTAAACATCACATTCTAATAAAATGAATTGATTTTTTTAAAACTCCTAATACATTCTATTTTAAAAGCGGACATATCCGTTTTCTTAATATGGTTAATATCTCTATATATTCTTGGTTGAATTAAAATCTATAAATCTGATAATTTTTTGGCTGTACCTGTATTCAGTGTTCATTTGATCATACGTGAAATCCGCTCTATATGATTCTATTCATGCGGGTCAAAAAGAAAAGAAAAAGAAAAAAGACAAACCATAGACAGCTGTGATGGACTCAGGACAGGTGGATTTGTGGTTTTAAGCAAACAGACATTAAGAAAAGTAAACATCTTCATTCCCACGCCTAATAGGTTGGAAATGAGGCGGAGTTGACTAGATTCATTCTTCCAATTCTGGCAGGGATAAAGTCGTTTGGCACATCGACACCTGTTGCCTGTGCTATTCTAGCGCAGCAGGTCTTGGTGATATCACTGTAAATTGGGCAAAAGTTTGGACTATTTCTGCCCTGGCGATGGACTGCCGACCTGTCCAGTTTATGCAACGCCTCTCGCCCATTGACAGCTGGAGATAGACACCGGCACGTCGCAAACGCAGGGGACAAGCGTGTTAGAAAACGAATGATGGATGGATGGACGTGATGGTCTGGGCTATTTCTTTTTTCTTTGCCATCAAGATCTCTGCCAGCTGGCACCAGAAAATGCTATTATTGGGCTTTCTTTGTCTGGAAACAGATGCATACAAACATCTTATGGGCGCAGCCATGATGACGTGGTAAACTCGCTCAGCTGACAATACAGCGATCGGATTGGCTGAGCAGCAAAAATCGAATCACGTGACCTCTTGGACCGGAGCGCCACAGTTTAGATTTTTTATCGGCTATAACTTCTTAATGTGCAAGTGAAAACGTGGGAACATTGGTGTTTTGAGATCACTGCTATGTGTAGCAACTTTTCCGGTGGAAGAAAGTTGCCCCCTGACAGTTCATACGAAAAGTCACCGTACAGATTCTGGCCCACGGCCTGTAACCCACGGCCTGCTGTCTGCGCCACATCCTCGGCCCATGGTGGAGCGTCGCCGCAGCCTGAATCATCCGAGATGCCACTTGTCGATATGGACACAAAGGCTGCACTTTTTTCTGAGCTTCGTGACGAGATTTCAGACATGTTTACAAAGGAGTTACACGCCGCACTCGAAGGCAATCTCCCATCTATCAAGTCCGAAATACAAGCGCTAAAAACTGAATTTTCCGCTGATATTACCACCATGCGGCGGGAATTCACCGGGCTGAAAGGCAACGTTACGGAGATGGAGAAGTGTCTCTCAGTGTGCACGGATGACATTGTCCTACTTCAAGCCAAGGTGGAAATGTCAAATGAGCTGATTAAACTAGAGAACAAGTGTAAAGATTTGGGAGTCCAGGTCCCGTCGTAATAATTACGCATTGTTGGTAGTGCCAGAGGAAAACATCCTGTCTCCTACAGATGTGTCCACCGCTTCTGATGGAAGCTTTCGAACTTGAGAAGGAGCCACTGTGGACAGAACTCATCGGACCCTGGCCCCCAAACCCAATCCCAATGAGCGTCCTCGGGCTATAGTAGCTAGGATGCACTATTACGCGGACTGCGCCAAGATTCTTCAGAAAGCCAGGGAGCGGCAGCAGATAAAGATGCGTAACATGACCATCTCCATGTTCCCCGACCACACCGCTAAGACGGCACGAGCCCGTGCGGCTTTTAGTGAGGTTCGTCGCCTGCTGCGGGGGATCCAGAGAGTTCGGTTCGGCATCATCCACCCGGCCAAGTTGCGCATCACATATGAAGGAGTGCAACATGACTTTGTTTCGCCAGAGAAAGCTAAGGCATACATCCAGACAATAACTACCCAACAGTAAAGCACAGCGAGACAATATTATTATTTAGGATAGTGACTAATGTCTTCATTTTGGTGAGTTCGAGTTTATTTTTACTGCGCACGATTTGTTATTCTGCCAGTGAATGTTTTGTTTTATTTTATTTTTTGAAGTAATACTTTTTTGTTTATTTGTTCTTGTGCCTTACATAATCAGACGTTACTCTGTAAGAGCGTCCCTGTTAGTCATGGTTGGTTTTGTAGTCGGGAGCGTCTCTGTTTTGTTTGCTCCATATGGAGAGTGTGCACTGCCGTCTCTACTCTATCGTTTGGGGATGGGGACGTCCGAGGTGCGGGAGGGAGGGGGGTTATGTGTTTAATGTTTTTTTTTATTTATTTTATTTCAATATTGTACTCTCATTATTGCTTTGTGTGTGTGCGTGAGTGCGCTTTTTCCCCCTTTTTTTCATGTGGGTGGAGGGAGAAGGGGAAGGGAAGGGAAGAAAAAAGGAAAAAAAAAACTTTTAATTGATCTACTATGGCAGATCTTAGTGGTTTAGGTTTCTGACTTGGAATGTTATAGGCATGAATAGCCCCATTAAACATCTAAAATATTTTCACATCTACGGGCGTCTGAAGAGGGATGTAATGTTTTACAAGAGACTCATTTGCGGGATAGGGATCATGTTAGACTCAGGTGTCCGTGGTGGACATGTTTTTCACTCAGTGTTTAATTCGAAATCCAGGGGAGTGGGCTATTTTAATTAGTAAAAAAATGCAGTTTACAGCTTCGGAGATTAAAGATGACAAAAATGGGAGATATTTGATTGTTGTAGGCAACATTTACAACACCCCAGTCTTGTTAGTCATGTGTATGCTCCCAATTTTGACAACCCAGGTTTTGCAGATAAATGTTTAGCAGCCTCCCTTCTCTTGACACTCACCTTTTGATTTTGCTGGTGACCTAAACTGTGTTTATTGACCCCGTCTTAGACCGCTCAAATCCCCGTTCCCTGACACAATCTCTATGTCTAAGTCTATTTCAGAGTTTATGATCCGGAACGGGTTCTTAGACCCTTGGAGATGTTCTAATCCCACTACCAGAGCCTATTCTTTTTTCTCTCTCAGGTACATCATCTTTTTCATGTATTGATTACTTTTTGTGGATAGTTTCCCTTATTCCAAAAGTATTTTCATCTGAGTATCATCTTGTCCATTTCTGATCATGCACCACTTAGTGTTGATATCAAATTCAACTGCCCAATCTTCTTTTTCCTCGCCCTGGAGGTTTAACTTTGCTGCTTTCTGATGAGACATTTGTTGTCTTATCAAAACAAAAATTGATGATATTTATTTTTTAATGATAGTGGCACTGTCTCAAGGTCGTTGCTGTGGGAATCTCTTAAGCATATTTGCGTGTGCATATAATTTCCTTTTCTGTTCATTCTAATAAAGTTCGTAAAGCTAGACTTCAAATTTGACAACACATTTCTGACATAGACAGACAAATTGTAATTAATCCAATTCCTGATTTGCTAAAAACGACTCAATTTGCAAACTGAATTTGACTTGCTTTCTACAGTGGAAGCTGAGCGCCTTCTACTTGCTCACACGGGCAACTTATTATGAACATGGCGATAAGCCAGGTAGGCTCTTAGCACATCAGTTGAAGCGTCAAGCCTCCTCTTGATTATTCCCAAATTAGAGACACGGCTGGCAACTTGGTCTCTGACTCAAAGGAAGTGAACAAAGTGTTTAAACGGTATTATTCCTCTTTATATGAATCTGAGCCATTGCTGATGCATCTGTAATGGCTTCTTTTCTAAAGGATTTAATATTGCCCACTGTCGACCCGTCATGGCTGAACAATTAGATGCACCCCTTAAATTAGATGAAATTGAACACGCAATTAAAACTAGCACAATGGTAAGGCTCCGGGTCCGGATGGTTTTCTCGGTTGAGTTCCTTTAAAACCTTTTCTTGACAAATTAGCTCCGTTACTTCTTTCAATGTATAATGAATCTTTGAATGTGGGTCATTACCCCCAACACTATCTCAAGCACTAATCACTGTTCTTCTAAAGAAAGATAAAGATCCTACATCTTGCTCCTCATATAGGCCTATTTTCACTTCTTAATGTGGACGTTAAAGTCTTGGCTAAAATTCTAGCAAATCGCCTTGAAAAGATTCTTCCTTCTATTATTTCAGAAGAACAGAATGGTTTCATCAAAGGTCGGCAGTTATTTTTTAATATCCGTACACTTTTGAATGTGATTCTATCCCAACAACTCTACTACTAGTCCAGAGGTAGTTATCTCGCTTGATGCTGAAAAGCTTTTGATCGAGTGGAGTGGAGTTATCTTTTTGTTGTCTTATATAAATTTGGTTTTAGGGACCGATATTTTCAAGGATTCGACTGTTATACAATTCACCCCAAGCCAGTGTTTACAAAATAATTTTCCTCTGTTTACTTCCACTGTCACGAGGTACACGACAGGGATGCCCTTTGTCCCCTCTACTTTTCGCCATTGTAATTGAGCCTCTATCAATAGCTTTGGCGGTCTCTCCCTTATTTTCGTGG